>NW_019942555.1:266301-299482 GCF_002910315.2 Salvelinus sp. IW2-2015 | reverse complement strand
GTGGCCATTAAACCCCTACAACTCATCCAGAACGCCGCAGCCCGTCTGGTGTTCAACCTTCCCAAGTTCTCTCACGTCACCCCGCTCCTCCGCTCTCTCCACTGGCTTCCAGTTGAAGCTCGCATCCGCTACAAGACCATGGTGCTTGCCTACGGAGCTGTGAGGGGAACGGCACCTCAGTACCTCCAGGCTCTGATCAGGCCCTACACCCAAACAAGGGCACTGCGTTCATCCACCTCTGGCCTGCTCGCCTCCCTACCACTGAGGAAGTACAGTTCCCGCTCAGCCCAGTCAAAACTGTTCGCCGCTCTGGCCCCCCAATGGTGGAACAAACTCCCTCACGACGCCAGGACAGCGGAGTCAATCACCACCTTCCGGAGACACCTGAAACCCCACCTCTTTAGGGATTCCTAGGATAGGATAAGGTAATCCTTCTCACCCCCCCCTTAAAAGATTTAGATGCACTATTGTAAAGTGGCTGTTCCACTGGATGTCATAAGGTGAATGCACCAATTTGTAAGTCGCTCTGGATAAGAGCGTCTGCTAAATGACTTAAATGTAAATGTAAATGTATCAAGGCGTCAAGCTCATTGATGAACTCTCCAAGGGAACCTGGGGGGCGATAAAAATGGCACCCTATTCCCTATGCACTGTAAAAAGTGGGATGGCGCAGTTGTTCATGTGATGTGTTTTTACTGATTGGAATGATAGAAAATTACGCTTTGGTTCATTCAACCTATTCTATTCTATTTGTCCGATTTTTATTTTATTTTGAATGATAGCTTCTGAATTGCTTTCAACACCTCATGCCCATGAACATTGAATAGCAGTGGAGGTATTGTAGTGTGCGTCAGCCTATCTGAAGAGTGACTTATTGGGGGCGTGGATTTCAGTTAGTTCTTTTTGCTTGTGAGAGTGACATTTCAGTTAATATGGCCTATTGTATTTGTTATTCAAGCTGGAACTTGTACACTGTCAGTATCTGTAATGATACAGTACTTGTATAATTGCATGTGATACTAAAGAGCCTGATAAGGTTTCTAAGTTAAGTTAGCCATAGTTTGGTTATGATATTGCAGTTACTAAATGTGAAGGTCTTCTGTAAAGAATAAGTTGAAGTATTTTTGGGGGGTTGATCCAAAACATCATTTTTAACAGTGTGAGCCATGGTCAAAAGTAGTGCACTATATTGGGAATAGGATCCCATTTGCAACACAACCTGGGTCTTTTGGTCCGTCGGGTTGGCTAAGCTGCGTGTATTTGTAATTGCCATCCTCCAATGTATTTGCATGTGCACACACACACACCACACACACACAGAGCAGAGTGTTAGAAAACTGTAATGATGAGAGACAGAAATGTAGGGATAGAGAAAGTGATAGAGAAAGAAAGAGACGGCAGGTGTTTCAGAGGCAGAAGAGGAGAATGAGAGAAGTAGAGAAAAAGGAGGGATCGGGGATGAAAGAGAGAATTACTGTAAGCACATTCTGTAGTGAACACGATGGGAGACAGAGAGCTGGTTTCAAGTGCAGGGCGCAGTAGGTGTTTATTGGTAAATGACCACAGGAGGTGGCAGGTAGCTGGGTCCAGGGACAGGCAGAAGGTCATACACAGGGGGTCCAAAAAGGCAACAGTACAGGCAGGGAAAAGGCTAGTAACGTCGTCCGGGAGATCAGGCAGTAAGTTGATAACAGGAAATGCAAAAGGCATCGTTAGTGAGGCAGGCCAAAACTATCATACACAGGAGGATTACATTACGGGGAAAAAAACAGCGCTCCGAATAGAAGTGTCACAAAACAAACAACACCTCTCAATGATGGGGTGCAAAGAACTGAACTAAATAGCGTGTGATAATGACATACAGGTGTGTGAACAAGTGATCAGAATTCAGGTGATTGGGATCTGGAGAGTGAGCTGCTTTCAGGGGATCTATGTGTTTAAGAGTGTGATCTGGAAAGTGGGCTGGACAGCGAGCTGCGTTCAGGGGATCTATGTGTTTGAGAGTGTGAGTTGGAAGCAGATGTTACACAGTCTCTAACACACATACACACACACATACACACACAGGTCACTGGGGGCGTTTGGAGAGGGTTTAATAATAGGCTCTAATTGCGTCTGGTAAGGAACTAGCAAAGTTGCCTTTCGAACAGACAGCGGAAAAGAAAGAGAGATTGAGAGAGATAGAAGCAGAAGGAGAGAGAGAGTGAAATAGGGAGAGAGAGAGAGAAAGTAAGAGTGAGAAAAATAAAGAAAAAAGGGAGAGAGATAGTAAGAGAAAGAGCTTTGGATAGATGCATTACCCCTTACAGGTTCATCTAATTGCCCCCACCTTTCTAATGAGGTAGAGTGAAAGGATATAGAGACAGAGATGGAGAGATGGAGAATAAAAAACATATTCATTTGTTGGTGGAAAAAGACACACAGGCAAAAAAAGAAATACATATTCAGTGTATGATTTTTTTTGTTAAAACAGTGCGTCACAATGAAACCAATCCCATTGGGCTGTATAGTACATGCTGTACACAGTAAATCCATACATAAATATCTTTAAAAATTATTCATTATCTTTGAAGAATTCCTCCAGTGATTCTATGTGAAGCAACACCAAGTGTAGATAGTGAAAAAGCAAGAAGCAGGAATGCAACCATGGAGAGTTATTTCTACATATCTGTTTATTTTTTCATCCTTGCGGAAATCTTCCGAGGTGTCATATGCATAAGCCCGGCAGCAGCGAGCCCACCGGGTGGGGGGGGAGAGGACATTCACGTAATCCACTAGCACTGCAATCATCACTATCACTTCACAGTGGCTCCTTTCACTCCATGCAGTGATGCCTATTAGCGCCTTGGCAGAGGGAGTTTATTGGCTGATTGGCATAATCCATGCAGAGGTGTATGATATCAGGGGTGGCATGTCTGAGATGGCGTGCGGTGCCATATGGGTTGCCCAGATTGCCCATCTGTGGTTGAGTGCCCGTTACGGCATGCTGGTGATGGTTACTAATAACGGGCCTCTGACACCAGGGCCAGATGTCCCAACTTCCCAGATGTCTGTGTGACCCCGACGCAGTCCAAGAATAGATTGGGGTGCTAATGATGATAGAGCGCCGTGGCCTACATCCAGATGTACCGTTGTTTTCCAACCCAGACAGACAGACTTAGACAGTACGAAGACAGACGTCCAGACTGACCGTTGTTCTCATGGGACAGGCGCAGGGCCTGCAGGGAGGTGTCCGGGCTGACCTCCAGCTGGCACACCATTACCTTGGCACGGCTTAAGGCTGGCAGTGCCCGCCGCAGATCCTCACCACCCAGTAGCAGGTTGGCACCAGCCACGATCACAATGGCGTTCTCCCCTGCGGACGTGACACAACTGGAAGTGGCCCAATGGAAAGATGATGACGGGACAAAAAGCTCACTTGCCCTTGCATACGACAACATGTGTATGTGTGTTTCTGTGTTTGTGTCTTCTCTGCGTATATTGTCAAATTAGCCATGACTCCCTATATATCTGCATCTGTGTCTGCAAGTAGAACCAGGTTATATAATGCATCAGCTGATATGTGGGTGGGCACACCACTTGAGTGTGTGTCTGTGTTACAGTAAGGCTTGCTACCTTCCTGTCGAGCTTACAGGAGTTTCTGCCACATTGTTGGACTGGGCCTTGGACATGCTCCAATCTCCTCTGACTTTTTTGTTGTTGTACTCCTACACTATGCACCTTAAATTATTAGCTGTGAGTGTTTTTTCGTGGGTATTTTTGAATACTCGTCTAAGTTGTCGAACCGACCTGCTGTTCAATTGTCAGCTGAAGCGCGTGGGGCCTGAGATCCTTGAACTACTTTTGCTCAGTGGATTCAGGAAAGGAATTGCAATTCAACTATTTATATACTGTATATCCTCTCACATCGTCGTTTGAAAATGTATCCACAAAATAAATACATTTCCTGGATTCAGTTCGAACGGAAATGATTTTCAACGAGAATCTTTATCTATTCAACCTCGTTCAAATCTGTTGGTGCCCACATGCATTGGTTAGTGTACTTTCTTCCATGCCAACTGATTCCATTTGTAAGCCTATTTTCTGCCATACTGACTGATTCTGGATCATTCCCCAGTTCTAGACATAACTATTTCTATTTACGGTAAACGTCTTAGCAGGCCTGGAAGCAGATGCTTAAAGATCATAGTCAAACATCTTCCTACACACAACTACTCCATGTTTACTACCTGTTTACTGCTTTTTTGTCTTTGTATGGAGACCTGATTAGGACATGAGGATCAAAACATTGTCTTCTTGCTAGCTTAATAGGCTATATCACACTTGGTAGCATTATAAAAATCAAATCAAACTTTATTTGTCACATGCAATAAGTATAGACTTTACCGTGAAATGTTTACTTAACCGACAGTGCAGTTCAAGAAGTGTTAAGAAAATATTTACCAAGTAGACTAAAATAAAAAGTTATAATAAAAAAGTAACACAATAAGAATAACAATAAGCAGGTTATATACAGGGGGCATCGGTACCGAGTCAGTGTGCGGGGGTACAGGTTAGTTGAGGTCATTTGTACATGTAGGTGGTGGTGAAGTGACTATGCATAGATAATAACAGCGAGTAGCAGCAGTGTACAAAAGGGAAGGGGGGTCAATGTAAATTGTCCGGTGGCAATTTTATTAATTGTTCAGCAGTCTTATGGCTTGGGGGTAGAAGCAGTTGAGGAGCCTCTTGATTCTAGACGTGGCGCTCCGGTACTGCTTGCCGTGCAGTAGCAGAGAAAACTGTCTATAACTTAGGTGACTGGAGTCTCTGACAATTTTATGGGCTTTCCTCTGACACGCCTATTATATAGGTCCTGGATGGCAGGAACCTTGGTCCCAGTGATGCACTGGGCCGTTCGCACTACCCTCTGTAGTGCCTTACGGTCGGATGCCGAGCAGTTGCCATACCAGGCGGTGATGCAACCGGTCAGGATGCTTTCGGTGGTGCAGCTGTAGAACCTTTTGAGGATCTGTGGACCCATGCCAAATCTTTTCAGTCTCCTGAGGGGGAAAAGTTTTTGTCGTGACCTCTTCACAACTGTCTTGGTATGTTTGGACTATGATAGTTCGTTGGTGATGTGGACACCAAGAAACTTGAAACTCTCGACCCGCTCCACTACAGCCCCATCGATGTTAATGGAGGCCTGTTCGGCCCGCCTTTTCCTGTAGTCCACAATCAGCTCCTTAGTCTTGCTCACATTGCACAGAGTGCTCTGTAGTTTGCAGAGTTTTATTTTTGCTAAGCATATCTTTTGACCACCAGAACATGCCCAGAACAATCGGATGTGTGTCTGTTTCTATCTGTGTACCTCAGCAGGATTCTCCAGATTTACACCTATTCACACACACTCTCAAGTGGTGCACCCACCCACATATCAGCACCTGGTTCTATTTGCAGACATAGACGCAGATATAGAGAGAGCCCAAGCTAATTTTACACTCTGTGGTGAGTAGGGTTTATATGGAAGTAGTAGAGTGGTGCTTGCTAATCCTTTCCCCATTCAGATGCACTTAGTGTGTGTGTGTGTGTGTGTGTGTGTGTGTGTGTGTGTGTGTGTGTGTGTGTGACTTAGTGGTGTGTGTGTGTGTGTGTGTGTGGTGTGTGTGTTGTGTGTGGTGGTCTGTTTGTATGTTAGTACACATCCAACGAATCATGCTCCTCAGTAAAGCATATGTACCGTATGTGTGTGTCTAAGTGAGTAACCAAGTACATGCACATTCGATGAGTGAGTGATCGTGTGTATGTTAGTTGTTGGGGGGGTTAACATTCCAACAGGGCCTACTGCCCTTGTTTACCTGCATCGTTGGCAATAATAGAGGCAGAACCAGTGGCAGTATCAGCTGTCTAGAGAGGGATAAAAAGATAAGAAATATTAAGCATTTCAATACATATAATGTAACCATTCATTTCTAATCGTTTGACACTTTTGGGACTATTCCATTGGTTGAATTATGCTGCGCAACCTCAATTTTAAACCAAGCATAAGAAAACATACTATTTCGATCAAGGTCTGGGATGATGCATGCCATGAAATCACATCTATCTGTTCAGTTTTATGCAGGTTTTGAAATAAGTTTTGGTGTTCCAACCTGTGGATACACCATTGTCCTTGAAATTCAGAATTTAGTTTTCTCCAAAGTCTTTGCCAACCTGAAAGAAAAATGTCATGGTGAAACTTTGAAAACACTGATCAAAGCCATACATGAGATATCAACAGAACTGGTTGTATTTTCTTGTACCCCGCTGGCATACTGGCAAAGTGCCGTCACTCAACACAAACACATGCACACACACACATATACACACATATACACACACATATCGACACACACAAACACACACACACACACACATGGCCATCGCGCCAAGCCTTCAAGATATGACGATCCCACCCGTCCGACGCCTCCTCATGTCCACCTCTCCTCCCTCATCCTCCCCACTTCCCTACATCCGCTCTGGGATGTCCACATCATAAACTCACTCGGGGGGCGTCAACGGGGTCCCCACCTCGCCCTCAGGCTCCCCACTTTTATCCTACGCTTTCAAACAAGAAGCCAAAGAGGCATCTGTGCCCTAACTGCCTATGATGTGTAGTATGCAGCGGTAGTAGCACTACAGTAGCAGCCCTGGCCCCCTTTTTGTTTGAAGTGCGGCCTTCCTCCTTCGATGTTTCTTAAAAGCCTAGGCATCTATTTTTGGGCTGTGCCCATGCCTGGAGAGCCGCTCTTGCGTTGTACATATCGATCTGGCCCTTTGTTCTTGACAGAGGTGGGGCTTCAGCTACTTTGGTGAAAGTTTTTCATGCTGTGCTGTACCTAGCTGATTAGAGACCTTGGGTTGGATGTATGGGAATAATGTGTTTGAAGGAGAGTGGTGTTTGGGTGTGTGTTATCCGTGTGCAATGGTAAAGATCAAGATAGAATGAGGGCCAGGGTGTTGACAGGTGGGGTGAGAGAAGGTCAGTATGACTAAGGTAAAATAGTAATCGACTGGTTGGTAGGTAGGTAAGTAGATACATTTCAAATTGTATTTGTCACATGCGCCGAATACAACAGGTGTAGACTTTACCGTTTATATGGATAGAAAGAGAGAGAGTGTATGTAGACAGAGAGAGAGAAGTGTGTGTGTGTGTGCGTGCTTTCCATATACTATCCCTGTGTCATACCTTGCAGACCATGGCAGTTTTGGCTTCTATTCTAGCTACACTTGTTTGCCCCTATGCCTCCGAAACCGATGAAGAACTTGTGACCATGGATGGTCTCTTGGGTAGCCTTGGTGCCTGGCTGAGGGAGAAATAGCACAGGTGAAAATATCCCTCACAGACTCATAATACAACCCTTTAGTAAAAAGTATAAAAGTAACTTACAAAAGCTATGACACGGGTTCAATGATATGTCCATTATTGAGACAGCAAGAATTGTTCTCTGGTGATATGATCTCTGCCAAGACCCAAACCACAACTGCTTTGACTTGACTATGTCAGTGCCAATGCCAGTAATGCCTGACTCACTACAGGGTTGGGCCATGCTTTCCACCGCCCTCTCTCCACCAGGCTACCACCCTACGGGCTGGTGATGTCAGAGAGAATTGTCTGTCTGCTTCCTCCTCTAATCACAGAGAGTCACCAGGCGACTTCAGGGTCACAGCAGGTTGGCAAGAACAGGGTAAATAACTTATTTTTATCCATGACCCTTAGCTATTATTGACATTTGGTTATTGATAAAGTGTGTGTGTTACCGAGTTCAAGACAACTGGGAACTGGTAACTTGGACATCTGAGACATTCGACTTCAGTGCGTTCAATAGAACTGGGAACTTGAAAAAAGAAGGTCAGACTGGAAAAATTGTTTTGAACAGTCATCGAACTCTGAATTCCAAATCGGAAACCCAGGCATCTTCTTAGATTTTGCGACCTAAAGATCACTGATGTCAGGATTTGATCTTGTTTTTTTCAGAGTTCCCAGTTGTCTCTTGAACACACCATAAGTGTGCATGTGCCTATCCAAATGAAAAAATACTACAGTTTACTATAGAATACTACAGTACTTACTATAGTAAACTGTAGTATACTGTAGAATGCTATACTACACACTGTAGTATACCTCAATCATGTGTAGTACTTATTATAGAATTCTGTAGTATACTGTAGAACACTATTGTAAATGCTAGGGTATACTACAGACTTCCAAAACTCTACAGTAAATACTACAGAAATGTCTATATAAGGTCCCACAGTTGACAGTGCATGTCAGAGCAAAAACCAAGCCATGAGGTCGAAGGAATTGTCCGTAGAGCTCCGAGACAGGATTGTGTCGAGGCACAGATCTGGGAAAGGGTACCAAAACATTTCTGCGGCATTGAAGGTCCCCAAGAACACAGTGGCCTTCATCATTGGAAGAAGTTTGGACCCAACAAGACTCTTCCTAGAGCTGGCTACCCAGCAAAACTGAGCAATCGGGGGAGAAGGGCCTTGGTCAGGGAGGTGACCAAGTACCCGATGGTCACTCTGACAGAGCTCCAGAAGAGATATGGTACATTGTAAACAAGTCTAGCTGTTAGGTCGTTAACTTATGTTTAGTTTTTTTGTCAGCACAACCTGTTATTTGACTGGTTCATGAGTTTGGCTGTGGATGTGTTCCGTGTGATGCTTTGATGATGAAGTTTGCATTTATCTTTTACAATAAAAGGTCAAATTGAGGAATAAAGTTTAAGACCTTATTTTCCATCAGTACAAAAAAAAATGTAGATGCTGTTCAGACAACACTGCTGTTAAGACGCGTTTGTTGTGTCATACGTTCTGTGGCTACTGTTCCAATCACATATTTGAGATCGTACGCTGCAGGGACCACTCAACAATGATCACAAATACGTGATCGTACGCGTCAAAGGGTAAGATTTTTACTATCATCCTGTATGTCATTTATCTTTGTTTCATAGTGTGGTTTCTTCTTCTTTTTATTCAATTTAGTCACGATGTCTCAATTTGCAGTACGTTTGCCAATCGGTTGTGCAGTCAGACTTATTTGCCGTTTCTTTTGCCTCATCCCTCTCAACCATAAAATGTTTCAATTCCTAATTAATCCACAGGGATTTAACAGTTTTTACAGTGATTTTCTTAATGGGTGCATGCTTATTAGTAACTGGGATAAGCAATTTCATAAATGTGTCAAGTACAACATCTCCTCATTACACACCACAGACCAACAAGTATTCTTTATATCAACAATATAGGAATTAACCATAGTATTTAACCATATTATACCATAGTATTTTTTCATGTGGGTGTGTGTGTGTGTATACAGTATGTGTGGGTGTGTGTATTACAGTAAGTTTACATTAAAAAAATAGGTATTTGTTGTTTTTCCCACCCTCAGAATTTCCAGTAACCTGGGTGTTGATGCAGGAGATATGAGGTTGTTTTGATCAAAACCAAAATAGCGGGGAACATCTGGGTGTCCACATGTTCACTGGTTTTGATTAATCATGTTCTATGTCTTATGTCCTCTTTTTTTAAGTACTGTGATATATGAATCATTTGTTGAAACACATTTGTGCAGAAACACACTCTACGCAGACGACACCATTCTGTATACTTCTGGCCCTTCCTTGGACACTGTGCTATCTAACCTCCAAACGAGCTTCAATGCCATACAACACTCCTGTCCGTGGCCTCCAACTGCTCTTAAACGCTAGGAAAACCAAATGCATGCTTTTCAACCGTTCGCTGCCTGCACCCGCACGCCCGACTAGCATCACCACCTGGACGGTTCCGACCTAGAATATGTGGACATCTATAAGTACCTAGTGTCTGGCTAGACTGCAAACTCTCCTTCCAGACTCATATCAAACTCTCCAATCCAAAATCAAATCTAGAGTCGGCTTTCTATTTCGCAACAAAGCCTCCTTCACTCACGCCGCCAAACTTACCCTAGTAAAAATGACTATCCTACCGATCCTCGACTTCGGCGATGTCATCTACAAAATAGCTTCCAATACTCTACTCAGCAAACTGGATGCAGTTTATCACAGCTCATCCGTTTTGTTACTAAAGCACCTTATACGACCCACCACTGCGACCTGTATGCCCTAGTCGGCTGGCCCTCGCTACATGTTCGTCGTCAGACCCACTGGCTCCAGGTCATCTACAAGGCTATGCTAGGTAAAGTGCCGCCTTATCTCAGTTCACTGGTCACAATGGCTACACCCACCCGTAGCACGCGCTCCAGCAGGTGTATCTCACTGATCATCCCTAAGCCAAAACCTCATTTGGACGCCTTTCCTTCCAGTTCTCTGCTGCCTGCGACTGGAACGAATTGCAAAAATCTCTGAAGTTGGAACTTTTATCTCCCTCAACAACTTTAAACATCTGCTATCCGAGCAGCTAACCGATCGCTGCAGCTGTACATAGTCCATCGGTATATAGCCCACCCAATTTACCCACCTCACCCCCATACTGCTTTTATTTATTTACTTTCTGCTCTTTTGCACACAGTATCTCTACTTGCACCTGATCATCTGATGATTTATCACTCCGTGTTAATCTGCTAAATTGTAATTATTCGATTTATTGCCTACCTCCTCATGCCTTTTGCACACATTGTATATAGATTCTCTTTTTTTCTACCATGTTATTGACTTGTTTATTGTTTACTCCATGTGTAACTCTGTGTTGTTGTCTGTTCACACTGCTATGCTTTATCTTGGCCAGGTCGCAGTTGCAAATGAGAACTTGTTCTCAACTAGCCTACCTGGTTAAATAAAGGTGAAATAAATAAAAAATAAATAAAAAGTGGGACCAAGTCACTATTATTCGAGTCACAACCAAGTCTCAAGGTCCAAGTCTAAAGTCGAGTAACAAGAAGAGCGGGTCGAGACTCGAATCAAGTCTAAGTCCTACATACCATACACGGAACAATAATTGTATATTATTCTATATTCTGACTCCAAAGCGTGTGGAGCGCAGGCCAGGTAGCCTATTTCTATGCACACTGAGGTGCCCGTGCTCCTATTACGCACAACAAAATGACATAGACATAGGAACCGGACACACGGAACTGAAACATAACTCTGGAAATATGAACAAAGGAAACCATACATTGAATAAACAGAACTTCTACCTGATTAGTCTTCATGTGCACAATAAACATTGCGCCCACACAGATCATGGTTGGTAGATCATGGTAAGAAATGGTTGGCTAAATGAAAATGTGTCATAGGTCTATTAAACATGAAACAGATCAAATAAATGTCGATGTGTAGCATTAAACGGTACGGGGATGGAATGATGAAACGCTAGCAATTATTGTAGTATTACATGGAATATAGATTTACCACATATGCATTAAACGTGTGAAAGCAACAGCAAGCATTTCAACAAGAGACAAAAGCACTCTCCACCGGAGGGAGTTTGGAGAGCGCAAGTGGATAGCCGTGCCTCTTTGCCACAGTAGCCTAAATATGTATTTTAACAACAAATTCCAAATGCAAGTAAATGATACATTTCAAGCTATTATTACATACCAAAACACCAGTAGGCCTATGCTAGTAATTGTTGCCCCATTGCTGGTGAGCTTGCAAAGTAAACAGTTAATATTATTGATCACCAAAATTTTTTGGAGCTGCATATTTATTTACTATGGCAATCCTCTCTCCCTACACTGCACCCAATCCTATAGCTGTACTGCAAATCAGAAATCTGTTTGGTAGCTCACCCGACCAGTGGTGATTGACAGTTTGCTGGTCCAATCAGAGGGCCGGGTGTGCGTTTCACTAGCCAATCTGTTTCAGTTTTTTTGCAAGGGCCATGCTGCCGCTACTGTCTCTGGCTGCGTGTAGAGTAATCC
Organism: Salvelinus sp. IW2-2015; assembly: GCF_002910315.2. NCBI lineage: Eukaryota > Metazoa > Chordata > Actinopteri > Salmoniformes > Salmonidae > Salvelinus > Salvelinus sp. IW2-2015. Next base: position 287,598 of record NW_019942555.1, on the reverse strand, counting down.
ACATAGACTCTGTGCCACAAAATGAGTGACAAATGATTACAAAACATGGGCAAATCATTTCAAGTAATCTCTCTCAAGTCAAAGTTGAGTCCCGAGTCTTGAGGCTCCAGTCTCCCAAGTGGGCTCCCGAGTGGCGCAGCAGTCTAAGGCACTGCATCTGTGCTAGAGGCATCACTACAGACCCTGGTTCAATTCCAGGCTGTATTACAACCGGCCGTGATTGCGAGTCCCAAAGGGCGGTACATTATCGGACCAGTGTTGTCCGGGGTAGGCTGTCATTGAAAAAAATAATTTGTTCTTAACTGACTTGCCTAGTTAAATAAATAAAAGCAGCTGTCAGGCTACTTTTGTGTCTGAGTCATCCAAGCTTTCTGAAGGTTAACTTAAATGGAAAGCAAATGTTTTTGTCTGTGCTGCACCCACTGGCCTCCTTAGCCATATTAGCCTTTCTAGCTATTGCTCATAATGACAGAATAGACCAAGTTACTTTCCTATAAAAACAAGAGAGACGTAACAAGCTGAAAAATAAACAGCTGACATCATCGAATACCTGTGGTGGCCTTTTGGTGGCGTGGGAGAAAACCGACTGAAGTTGAAGTTGAGCTTAAGCACATAACCAGCCATTTGGTTGGCGTGCTCTCCAACACTCAAACACACAGACAATGGGCGAGTGTCTGGTGAGGGAGGGGCAGAGGTTTACCATACCTGTCAATCACAGATGTTGAGATGCTAGGCAGCCAAGCAAGCCAATAGTTGTAGTCAGTTGCCAATTAAGGCGGGACCGGAAGCTGTGTGTGTGTGAATGTGTGCGTGTATATGTTGTTGCGTGTGTTCGTGTGTGTGTGTGTGTGTGTGTGTGTGTGTGTGTGTGTGTGTGTGTGTGCGTGCGTGCGTGCGTGCGTGCGTGCGTGCGTGCGTGCGTGCGTGCGTGCGTGTGTGCGTGTGTGTGTGCGTGGGTGGGTGTGTGTGTGTGTGTGCGTGTGTGCGTGTGCATGTGCAGAGTGCAATTACTACGCTTGGCCCACACACTCTCACACCCTCCCCTACTTCCTCTCAAGTTTGAATAGTAGTGTATCACTCTGCTTATCAGAAACAAACACTATCCCCGCCCTGCTTCGCGTGTGTATGCACATGCGTGCGTTAGGAGAGAGAGAAAGAGAGAGAGAGACAGAGAGCAAGAGCGAGCTCTTGAATAGAAAGTGAAATCCTTTGACAAAAGGCTGCTTTTCCACTCATCCAACATACAGAAGAACATTTTCTGAGTTTAACCATAAATGTTTCCTTCCTATTGCAACAAAACAAACAACCTATGGGATCAGCTGTAGATACATTATAGAAGCTAATTAAACTGTGAGGCTACATAGAGGGATTTCTTCTACATAGTTTACTTTAATGTGTGGCTGATGACATATAGGAGAGCAATAAGAAGCACAAGGCTACATTATATAGGCTAAAATAGATTAGTACACAAATGCAGAGTTGTGGACTCGAGTCCAATGACTTGGATTCGAGTCTGACATCGAGTCACAAATGTGATGACTTGAGACTCGATTTGATAGAAAATAAAATGACTTTTTGTGGTTAAGAGCGTTGGGCCAGTAACTGAAAGGTTGCTGGATTGAATCCCCGAGCTGACAAGATAAAAATGTGTCATTCTGCCCCTGAACAAAGCAGTTAACCCACTGTTCCTCGGTAGGCCGTCATTGTAAATAAGAATATGTTCTTAGCTGACTTGCTAGTTCAATAAAGGTTCAATTGTAAAAAAATATGATTACATAACAGAAAAACTGCTGATGCACAACCAAATTTTGAAATTGCACCTTGTTTATTCTATAATTCTAACTCTCAACAGTAAATTGAGACCCTGACTGAGTTCCAAAAAACTATAATAATAATAACAATAAATAAAAATACCAGAGGGGTCTCAAATACCCGCCTGTTCCCAATCCCTGACTCAGGTAATTTCCCTCACTGACAGAATTGGCTTAAATTAGCCTATGTCAACAGCCCTCACAGGTTGCTACTGGTAAGCAGGTGTGAAAATGTCTACACTCTAAAGGGAAAACACTATGAGGTTAGTTAGGAGGGTTCGTTTGATATGGACAGATAATGGATAATATCACAGCCTCTTCCAGTCAGTGGTACAGTAGGGCCTAATTGATGCAGCTCCTCCTTCCCTTCAAAGCTCAAAGTTGATGACTGATGATGATTTTTTAACTAGCAAAGGAAAGATGTCGCCTGAATTGATCCAAACCGTCAGCGAGCGTGTCCATGTGTTTTTGTTTTTGCCACATTAACAGATAAAAGTTGGGATGGAAATTGTAAAATGGTATACTTAGCAAAACGAAACAGGGAAAGGGCATATGACTTGAAGAGTGACCTATGATAGAACAGTACATTTGCACAGACATTTACATGGGAGGTTTTTAGCAAGTGGAAGATCATTCTATCAAATTAAAGTTCCGATTTGCAGATGTTATCGCAGGTTCAGCGAAATGCTTATGTTTCTAGCTCCAACAGTGCAATGATATCTAGGCAATATAATAACAATACACACATACATGTAAATAATAAGAAAACAAGAAATACAAAAAACAAAAAATTGTTTTTAGAAGTGAAAAAACAAGAAATTGTTTAAGGGTCTTGAACAGTCATTCAGGAAAGATGGATGCAGTGAGCAGTGTTGCAGTAAAATCATCTCAAGAAAATTTGGTGATACACAAATTTGGTGATACACAAAGCAACTCAAAAAACATTGTAATAATGATATATTTTTACTGTAAATCTCCCATTTTGCATGTCTCACATCTGTCAGCAGCACTGACAGATGTGTGGACTTGACAACTGAGTCTGAGTTTTGAACAACCCTTCCCCCTCTTTAGTTCCATGCTGTCTGAAGACCTAGCTAGCCAGTAACACCAGACACAGATGAAAGGGGAAACATATGTAGCTTTGCCATAGATAAATATGATAAACTTTTAATTATATTTGCTGGTGCCCAACAGCTGGCACCAGTAGGGTAGCTATCTAGCTATGTAAACCACGCCCATATGCAAACATGCCTTCTCCGATGTTGGTTACAAGGCGAGACTTATTTAAATTGGGTAAGAGAATATCATGTTACCATTGGTGATGGCACGTTGTCGCTTTAATAATGAATCCAAGTGTTTGACATAGGGGAGGGAACCAATAACTTTATGATCAAACTTTATCAATGTAGAAGCAACAGTCATTTTTCATACTTTGGTCATCATACTTTCCTTCAAATATCATCAAATTTCATGAAAAACACAATTTTGACTGTTCATGACCTATTGTGTTGCACAAGACCTTACAAAAGGTAGCCTAAGCCTACATCAGGGGAGACAAATGTTGTCTCGCTTATGTCTGTCCAAACACTCTTCAATTGTACTTAATATGATGAGTAATGATGCAATATGTGTGGGAAGGACATTTTTGCTGCACTATTCACACCTTTTACTGAGTTGATGAAACAGCAACAGTTGGGTAAATATTAATTACACGGGATCATGGCGTCATGGTGTCTAAGTTGAATCTTTTCTGTCTCAATGGTCATATCCACATCATCAGTCAATGGGCAGATCAATGGATCAGTGTCTGGCTTTCATAGGCAAGATTAAAAGTTAAACGGATTTTGTGGTGCGGGTGATATTGGAAGCCAAGTATTTGTGGTATGAGTCATACGGTGTTGCCAACTGTGGAAAAAGCCAATGAACAAAAATATAAATGCAACATGCAACAATTTCAAAGATTTGACTGAGTTACAGTTCATACTGTGTAAGGAAATCAGTCAATTTAAATAAATAAATTAGGCCCTAATCTATGGATATCACTACTGGCAATACACATATGCAGTCATTGGTCACAGCTACCTTAAAAAAAGGTAGGGGTGTGGATCAGAAAACCAGTCTGTATCTGGTGTGATCACCAATCGCCTCACGCAGCGTAACACATCTCCTTCATATAGAGTTGATCAGGCTGTTGATTGTGGCCTATGGAATGTTTTCCCACTCCTCAATGGCTGTGCAAAGCTTCTGGATATTGGGGGAAACTGGAACACGCTGGTGTACACGTCGATCCAGAGCATCCCAAAGCTGCTCAATGGGTGACATGTCTGGTGAGTATGCTGGCCATGGAAGAACTGGGACATTTTCAGCTTCCAGGAATTGTGCCGTGCATTATCATACTGAAACATGAGGTGAAGGCGGCAGATGAATTGCACAACAATGGGCCACCTAAGGACCTCGTCACGGTATCTCTGTGCATTCAAACTACTATCGATAAAAGGCAGTTGCGTTTGTTGTCCTTAGCTTATGCCTGCCCATACCATAACCCCACTGCCACCATGGGGCTCTCTATTCACAACGTTGACATCAGCAAACCGCTCAGCCACACGATGTCATTACATGCCGTCTGCCATTTGCCTGGTACAGTTGAAACCGGAATTCATCCAGTGTGCCAGTGGCCATCATAGGTGAGCATTTTCCTACCAAAGTCGGTTACAACACCGAACTGCAGTCAGATCCAGACCCTGGTGAGGACCACGAGCATACAGATTCTTCAGTTGTGGAAGCCCACAGTTTCATCAACTGTCCGGGTGGCTGGTCTCAGATGATCCCGCAGGGGAAGAAGCCGGATGTGGAGGACCTGGTGAGGCCGGTTTGACGTACTGTCAAAACTGCAAATTTTACAGTGGCCTTTTACTGTCCCCAGCACAAGCAGCACCTGTGCAATGATCATGCTGTTTAATCAGTTTATTGTAATGCGACACCTGTCAAGTGGATGGATTATCTTGGCAAAGGAGAAACGCTCACTAACAGGGATCACATTTGTGCGTATGGAACATTTCGAGGATCTTTTATTTCAGCTTTGAAACATGGGACCAACACTTCATATGTTGCGTTTATATATATTTTTTTCTCAAAGTAGTGATGCTAAGACAGTTACATTAACAATTTCAACAATATTTGGTCTGTTGACATTTTCAAGACGTAAGACAATATTTGAAGGCACTAAACCAATTCAAAAACACTTTTTCTATTAATTCTAACCTATCAAAATAATGTATTCTATAACAATACCTCGTCATCCTTGCATTTCTGATGTGGCCCTTGATGGTCTTACGCCTCCATCCAGCTCATGTCCATATCACGTGACATATAGCATAAGGTGGTGACTGGGTCTGGGGGCAGCGGACAGTATTGTCATAGAAATACTATTACTAGAATGACTAGATCCTGTGGTAGGCTATTAATAATCCAGGCGGGGGTGGAGGAACAGAGCAGTTCCCTTATCTGTGTCTGTATATAGGTCACTTAAGGCTGCTACACACTTTACACAAAACGCAGCAACCGAGCATATTTTTCTGCTTTGTTCGGAACGAACCGTATAAGATGCTCCGTCGTTCTGTTTGGGTAAATTGTGTAGAACGCTTTAGAGCAACAGTCTCATCCATTTCAAGCCATGAACCCTGAAACACCCTTCAGCCCAAATTCCATTTCCATTATTTCCCCTTGGCTTTTGTGTAAAAACTGCCATGACAACTGATGTTAAATATAGGCTAACGTGATGCACAGAGCATGTTCGACCATACCTAAATAGGTTTGGAGTCACATGATTTCCATCGGCTCTGAAAATAGGCCTTTCCATGTCTCCATCACAATGTGATGTGTATAAACCAGAACGACCAATAAAGCTTTTTCTAGTACAACAAAGATGTGTGGCTGTCAGCTGCAGAAGACAATACAGTATTCAGACCGCTCGACTGTTTTCACATTTTGTTACGTTACAGCCTTATTCTAAAATTGATTAAATTGTTTTTTTTCTTAGTGAATCTCCACAAAATACCCCATAATGAAAAAGCTAACTTCTTTTTTCTTTTCTTTTTTACAGAAATATCACATTTACATAAGTATTCAGACCCTTTACTCAGTACTTTGTTGAAGCACCTTAGACAGCGATTACAGCATCGAGTCTTCTTGGGTATGACGCTACAAGCTTGGCACACCTGTATTTCAGGAGTTTCTTCTCTGCAGATCCTCTGTCAGGTTGGATTGGAAGCGTTGCTGCACAGCTATTTTCCGGTCTCTCCAGAGATGTTCGATCGGATTCTGGGCTCTGGCTGGGCTCTCAAGGTCATTCAGAGACTTGTCCCAAAGCCACTCTTTGTCAGAGTCGTGTGTATAGGTGGCAGGGAAGTCAAGCGCAGGAGATTCAAACTTAAGGTAATGGAGTTGTTTAATAACAATAAATATAACATAACTCCAAAACTATAATAACAATAAAACAAAGTGGGTACGAGGACCCGTCGCACACCAATACAACCAACACGAAACTGAACATCAATCAATCTCTGACAAAGACATGAGGGGAAACAGAGGGTTAAATACACAACAGGTAATGAGTGGGATTGAAACCGGTGTGTAGGAAGACAAGACAAAACCATTGGAAAATGAAAAATGGGTCAATGATGGCTAGAAGACCGGTGACGTCGACCGCCGAGCACCGCCCGAACAAGGAGAGGCTTCGACTTCAGCAGAAGTCGTGACACTCCTCTGTTGTCGTTGTCCTGTTGGAAGGTGAACCTTTGCCCCAGTGTGAGGTCCTGAGTGCTCTGGAGCAGGTTTTCATCAAGGATATCTCTGTACTTTGCTCTGTTCAGGTTTCCCTCGATACTGACTAGTCTCCCAGTCCCTGCCTCTGAAAAACATGCCCACAGCATGATGCTGCCACCACCATGCTTCACCGTAGGGATGGTAACAGGTTTCCTCCAGACGTGACGCTTGACATGCAGTCCAACGAGTTCAATCTTGGCTGTCATGTGCCTTTTACTGAGGAGTGGCTTCCGTCTGGCCACTCTACCATAAAGGCTTGATTGGTGGAATGCTGCAGAGATGGTTGTCCTTCTGGAAGGTTCTCCCATCTCCACAGAGGAACTCTACAGCTCTGTCAGAGTGACCATCAGGTTCTTGGTCACTTCCCTGACCAAAGCACTTCTCCCCCGATTGCCTAGTTTGGCCGGGCAACCAGCTCTAGGAAGAGTCTTGGTGGGTCCAAACATCTTCCGTTTAAGAATGATTGAGGCCACTGTGTACTTTGGGACATTCAATGCTGCAGAAAGGTTTTGGTCCCCTTCCCCAGATCTGTGCCTCGACACAATCCTGTCTCATAGCTTTACGGACAATTCCTTCGACCTCATGGCTTGGTTTTTGCTCTGACCTCATATAGACAGATGTGGGACCTTATATAGACAGATGTGTGCCTTTACAAATCATGTCCAATCAATATAATTTACCACAGGTGGACTCTAATCACGTTGTAGAAACATCTCAAGAATGATCAATGGGAACAGGATGCACCTGAGCTCAATTTCGAGTCTCATAGCAAAGGGGCTGAATACTTATGTAAATAAGGTATTTCTGGGTTTTTTTGCAAAAAAATTATAATAACCTGTTTTCACTTTGTGATTATGGGGTATTGTGTGTAGATTGCTGAGAATTTTTATTTATTTAATCCATTTTAGAATAAGGTTGTAACGTAACAAAATGTGGAAAATGTCAAGGGGTCTGAATACTTTCCGAAGGCACTGTATATAAAGCGATCTGTGCATTTGAGCAACAGCATAAATACACATATTTCACTTCTGCCTGTCAAAAACTGAATGACCACTGCTGCACATTCTGCCACTGTCTTGAACAGATTTGATTATACTATTTAGAACGAACAGCCAGCTCACGAAAATATGAGTGCACCAGGATAGCTAGCTAACATAATGTCACAAAGCATGATGCTCTAGTTAACTTTCATTCTGAAATTACCTCATATTTCCGAGTTAGTCAGATATTACTTTAAGACTTGAAATTGGCATGGGAGATAGATAAGCAGATAGCTAGCTACCTAAGGTAGACAGCTAACTGGTTAATTTGACCCCAAAAATCTACAAAAATATTTATCAATGTTTCTGTAGCTGGCTAATTAATTTGATCATGCTATGGGATACACCAGGTTTTATGTTGTTTTAGTCCACACAACATGTCGCTCTGTCACCTACAGTAGAACTTTTTAACCTCTAACGAGTCACAAACACGGATCCGGGATCCCCCCATCAAAAAAGCAGACTAGCATAGCCTAGCCTAAAGCTACAGGGATATCATATAATAAAATGTTCATGAAATCACAAGTCCAAGACACCAAATGAAAGATACAGATCTTGTGAATCCAGCCATCATTTCCGATTTTTTAAATGTTTTACAGGGAAGACACAATATGTATTTCTATTAGCTAACCACCATAGCAAAAGACACAACTTTTTTTTACCACCATTTTTTTCCTGCATAGGTAGCCATCACTAATTCGACCAAATAAAGATATAAATAATCACTAACCAAGAAAAAACTTCATCAGATGACAGTCTGATAACATATTTATTGTATAGCATATGTTTTGTTAGAAAAATTTGCATATTTCAGGTATAAATCACAGTTCTACATTGCAGCTGCAATCTGAAATAGCGTCGATGCYGCCAGAATAATTACAGAGACCAACGTCAAATACCTAATTACTCATCATAAAACATTTCTGAAAAATACACAGCGTACAGCAAATGAAAGCCCAACATCTTCTGAATCCAGCCAATATGTCAGATTTTTTAAGTGTTTTACAGCGAAAACACAACATAGCATTATATTAGCTTACCACAATAGCCAGAAACACAACCGCATTTACCAGCAGCAAAGGTTAGCGATCGTAACAATCCAGCAAAAGATATATAATTTGACTAACCTTGATAAACTTCATCAGATGACAGTCCTGTAACATCATATTACACAATGCATATAGGTTTTGTTCGAAAATGTGCATATTTAGCAGCACAAATCGTGGTTATACAATGTGATCAGTAGCAACATTTCAGGCATTCTGGCCGGCGCCATCTTGGAGAGGCACCTAATCTAATCGATAAATAATCGTAAACTTGACTAAAAAATACAGGTTGGACAGCAAATGAAAGATGCATTAGTTATTAATGCAACCGCTGTGTTAGATTTTTAAAATTAACGTGGTCTGGCGTTACAGCCAGACCAGTGGCGAAATTAATGGCGGACAAATCCTTTGACATTTTTCCACATAAATACGGATTAACATCATAAATAGCTCTTACTTTTGGACGAGCTTCCATCAGAATCTTGGGCAAGTTGTCCTTTGTCCAAAAGAATCGTTGCTCGGTTGTAAAACGTCCTCTTCAACTTTGGAAATAGCAGCTAACATTAGCTATGTGGCGCAGACATGCCCAAATCTTCAAAACGCAATACTAAGGAAATTCCGAAAATCGCAATATACTCGCATAAACTGATATAACTCGGTTTAAAATAACTTCGTTATGATGTTTCTAACACCTATATCGAATTAATCACAGACGGATATATCTAAGGCCGATAACTTGAGCTTTTCCGAACGCCATGCTGAGGTCCTGCTTTGCGCAATGACCAACAATGAAAAGAGTGCACCCCCCATGCCATGGGCTTTTATATGGTCTCAGATCTGCCTAGAAACTCCATTCTAATTCTCATTGGTTACTGACATCCAGGGGAAGGCGCGTGCATTTCATGTCGACCCATAGGATACATACAGAGTTTTAAACTGATCCTAGAACAGAGTCAACATTTTCAGATTTTGCAGTACCTGTCAGGAATTTCGCTGCCAAACGAGTTCTGTTTCACTCAGAGAAATAATTCAAACGGTTTTAGAAACTAGAGATTGTTTTCTATCCAATAGTAATAATAATATGCATATTGTACGAGCAAGAATTGAGTACGAGGCAGTTTAATTTGGGAACGATAAATGTCAAAGTTGAAACAGCACCCCCTATAGTGACAAGAAGTTTTAAACAGTGGTGTAAAGTACTTAAGTAAAAATACTTTGAAGTACTACTTAAGTAGTTTTCTGGGGTATCTGTACTCCTACTTTACTATTTATATTTTTGAAAATGTGTACTTTTACTCCACTACATTCCTAAAGAAAATAATGTACTTTTTACTCCATAGATTTTCCCTGACACCCAAAGTACTCGTTACATTTTGAATGCTTAGCAGGGCAGGAAAATTGTCAAATTCACACACTTATCAAGAAAACATCCCTGGTCATCCCTAATGCCTCTGATCTGGCAGACTCACCAATGTGTTCCTTCTGGTTTGCTTAATTATTTATACTTTGACTTTTGATACTTAAGTATATTTGATCAATTACATTTACTTTTGATACTTAAGTATATTTAAAACCAAGTAGTATTTTACTGGGTGAATCACTTTTACTTGAGTCATTTTCTATCAAGGTATCATTACTTTTACTCAAGTATGACAATTGTGTACTTTTTCCACCACTGCTTATAAATAACATCAGGGGGAAACAATAAAATTGGCCATGCTTTTTCTCCTACCAAATCCATGATGAGAAGGTTCTTGCTATTGTATCCCTCTGTCCTTCGAACTCTTTTTGGATGTAGTTGTCCAGTTTTCAGGTCCCAGGCTCCCATGACTGTTATTATTATGTATTTACAAGTTACTTACAATTTGCTTTAGCTCCATTTGTACCTGATAGAGCAGATCTAGTCTCACGTGCGGAAGTACGCCATCTGGCGCGAGAGGATATATTGGGAGGAGACTATAGCAGACCCAGAAGTTCTGACTGAACGGATGCACATTTGTGCGCCCCAGGACGGTCCATTTACTTTGTGCTGTTATAATTTATGCTATGAAATCCTGAGATTTATTTAAGAAGTCCTGAGGTTTCATTGGGACAGTTCCCCCTCATAGCAAATAACTGGCAAAACAATCAAAGCAGGGGGGCGTGGGATTTATTTAAGATATTCTTTAAAGAGGTATGGTTTCAGACATTTTCAGAAGATGGGCAGGGACACCGCTGTCCTGATGTTAGGGGGAATATTGTTCCACCATTGAGGTGCCAGGACAGAGAAGAGCTTTGACTGGGCTGAGCGGAAGCTGCCCACCCATAGGGGTGGGAGGGCCAAAAGAACAGAGGTGGCAGAACAGAGTGCCTGTGTTGGGTTGTAGGGTTTGAGCATAGCCTGAAGGTAGGGAGAGGCAGTTCACCTTGCTCCTCGGTAGGCAAGCACCAGGGTCTTGAAGAGGATGCGAACTTTGACTGAAGGCCAGTGGAGTGTGCTGAGGAGCTGGGTGACATCGGAGAACTTGGGAAGGTTGAACACCAGGCGGGATGCAGTGTTCTGGATAAGTTGCCAGGTTTCATGGCACAAGGGGGGAGCCCTGGATTAGGACCTGCATCGCTTTCTGTGTGTGGAGAGGTCATACTCTACGGATGTTGTAGAGAATGAACCTGCATGAGCGAGTCACTGCTTTGATGTTTGCAGAGAACAACACGGTGTTGTTCAGGTTTACGCCAAGGTTCTTTGCACTCTGGGAGAGGGACACTGTGGAGTTGTCAACCGTTATGGAGAGGTTTTTGAGCGGGCAGGACTTCCCCGGGAGGAAGAGCAGCTCGGTCTTGTCGATGTTGAGCTTGAGTTGGTAGGCTGACATCCAAGCTGAGATGTCTGACAGGCGCGCAGAGATGAGTGTCGCCACTTGGGTGTCAGAAGGGGGGAAGGAGAAAAGTAGTTGATTGTCACACATAGCAATGATAGAAGAGACCATGTGAGGATATGACGGAGACGAGTGACTTGGTGTAAAGAGAAAAGGGGAGAGGGCCAAGAACCGAGCCCTAGGGTACACTAGTAGTGAGAGCACGTGGTGCAGACACAGATCCTCTCCATGCCACCTGGTAGGAGTGACCTGCCAGGTAGGATGCAATCCATTGCTGTGCAGAGCTGGAGACGTCCATCCCTGAATGGGTGAAGAGGAGGATGTGATGGTTCACGGTGTCGAAAGCAGGGGATAGATCTAGGAAGATGAGAACAGAGGAGAGAGTGTCAGCTTTGGCAGAGGGGAGAGCCTCTGTGACACAGAGGAGAGCGATCTCAGTTGAGGGAGAAGTCTGACTGGTTAGGGTCAAGAAGATCGTTCTGAGAGAGATAACAAGAGAGTTGGTAATAGACAGCAGGCTCAAGTGTTTGGAAAGAGAAGCTGTCAGAGGGGTCAGGTGTTGGTATCTTGAGGAGGGGAGTGACTCTGGCCATCTTCTAGTATACTGTACTAATTGAAGCTAACATGAGGAGTATAGGAAAAATTATTTCAAAATTTGAATTGTAATGCGATTTAGAGGTAAAAAAAATTGGGACGGAATTTGCTTGTTAGTAATTTTTGGGGGAACTAGGCCTAATTGTAGCCTTTACTCTTTGCTAGGGGCATTTCAGGCAACAACAGCATACCATACTTAAACTGCACAAAAAAAGATCTCAAAGTCTTTGCCACATTACCATGAACTGACTGGAAGAAAAAAATAGAGCATTCACAGCTCTCTCAGAGTTGGACAGGTTCCAAGCTAAAGGGGGCGCTTATTTCAATGCTGCACCATGTGACTGGACACAGCCCAGAAAAATCTTTAATTAATTCAATCCTCAGCGTGTATCGGAATTAATGCTTGTGTCTTTTAAGCTCTTAAAATCTCCTCCTAGGCAGTAGAAGGCTCAGAAAGCCTGGCCACTGGCTCTAGGACAGCTAGTGTAAATTCTCCCACATTTCTGAGTATATTGTCTTCTTCAGCCATGGCTGTTAGATGTGCTACCCCCATTTCTACCCCTATTGCAGCAGATACATTTTTTGTCCGACCACTCAAAACAGTGGGGCCCCTCTCACAATCTTGTTTACTTGCAGATTGTGTTAAGTCAACTTCTCAGTTAGCCTTCTACAACTTGGTCAAAGAGAGCAAAAAATGATCAGGCCATCTTACTTGTTTCATAGTTAAATTGACACAGAAGGTGATATATGACATGCATTCGTTATGAGTGCACAATAGCCTTGGCCAAGTTTTGGCATTAAGGATGGAAATGGAAAGTGTATGACTTGAGAAAGTGTCAGTAAAATAAATTACAAACTATGTGATGGGAGTAAATTATGCAGTATTACAGAAATTAGGGATTTTATAATATTTTTCATTTATTCCGGCTACTACTGTTTGGGACTCACTCCACTCAATCAGGTTATTACTACTTCGAATTCAGAGGGGATCAATGCAATGATGGCAATTCATGGTTAATGCCACACTGACACAGTTTGAGCCAATGTGAATGTAGGCTGTATCTTTTGATTCCTTACATCGTCTGTCCTCCTTATCAAAATGCATCCCAGAAGGCGAGGGATTGGAATAAGTACGGAATACAAAAACATTGAGATTCCCCCAAGTGTTCAAACCTTCCACACACTTTGTTAAGGCACGTTGGTACTGGTAATTCATCTCACCACCTTCAAGGTATGCAAATATATGCCTAACTTTAATTTTGAGGTGAACTATCCCTTTAAATCAGTGTTTCTCATTCCATTCAGATTTTAGGTAGACACAGCACTGAGTAGCAAAACAGTGGCCTGGTGTTCCAATCCATTGATAGTTTTATCTATAGTCCAGTCTTTTCTTGTGCTCGTGTCTGTGTTTTGGTGTCAAACCCTGATCTGCTTCACCTGTCTTTGTGCTTGTCTCCACCCACCTCCAGGTGTCGCTCATGTTCCCCGTTATCACCAGTGTATTTATACCTGTGTTCTCTGTTTGTCTGTTGCCATTTCGTCTTGTTTTGTCTTACCATCTCCCTGCTTTCTCAAGTTCTGTTTCCCCGGTTCTGACCATTCTGCTTGCCCTGACCCCGAGCCTACCTGACGTTCTATACCTGCCTGACTCTGACCCGTTAACGAACCTCTGCCTGTCCTGACCCCGAGCCTGCCTGCTGTTCTGTACCTTATTGACTCTGCCCTGGATTACGGACCTCTGCCTGCCTTTGACTTGTCTTTTGCCTGCCCCCTGTTTGGGTCAATACACATCTGTGACTCTAGTTATCTGTATCTGGGTCTTAACCTGAGTTCTGATATTGGTTCATTTTCAGGCATGCAAACAGACAAACTGGCTAGCTAAATCAGCACATTGGCCTACAGAGGCTATCATACAAAAGTTTGATATAAATGTTTATTTTCACACATTGTATAGCCCGTACCAACTGTTATGGTATCCCGGATTATACTGGAGATTTAACTTCGGTTACTGGCAAAGTTTTTCGGAAAAAGGTAAACCAGAGGGCTGGTAAATGTTGTGGTTTAGCTGGTCTTGTCCTCACATTGAAGCCTCTTCAGTCTTCAGATAACTGTTGGCCAACAGTTAGCTGAACTAAGCTACTGTACTGTATGTAGCTAGGTCTTGTCTTGTAGATACAGACCTTATGTGTGGATGGTATAGGAAGAAGGTCCACGAAAACCTTCTCTCTTGGTTTCAGATGTTTATTGCAGACAATTATAATACTTTAGTTACTGTTTAGCTCCAGTACAGATCACACACAGGTGTCCATACAGGGGCCATACAACAGAACTGACATATCAACTGAAAAACACTGAACACAAACTTACGACGTCATGACAATTGCAACATACAGCTGTCAATCATCTAGGGGTAAAAGTAGGAGGGTATGCTACTTCTGTGGCAACACTACCCCCCTCCAACGGCGCCGAGTCCCTTTAGCACCTATAACAAATACAACAGGTGACATGTATTAAATAACATATGTAAAAATTCATCTGAACACCAATAACATTCAATTGTGAAAAACCTCAAGGTAAGTAAGTATTTTATGTTCTTCTCCAAAACAGGTAAGTAAATAAAGGTGATTGTCCTTTTTTCAACACTTCACTTTTAGGGTAACCTAACATTTCTCTCAACAGGCAAAGGTAAGTAGCTAGTAGAGTCCACTTTTTAACACTTAAACGTTCCAGTAACATGGGAACATTGGAACAGTCCTCAACGTTGTTGTTTTTCTCTTTCTGCAGGCCCTGTTGCTGATAGAGGGAACCCTGCTCACCCACTTTTAGTCTCTCCGTTCGTCCTCAGCCTTGTTTGGTTGAGTGTGGACCCAGATAACCCAGAGGAAGAGTGTGGAACAGGCTGGCGTGTAGGTCTGGGACTCCCTGTGTTTCTGTCTAACTGGACGTGTTTTTGTCTAACTGGAACATTAGATCCAGACCCAACATGGGGTTGGGTCTGGATCTAATGTTTTCTCCCATGCCAGCTGCTCGTTCTCCGGCTTGTGTGGTGTCCGGCTGGCCCACTGCTGCAGTTTAGGTGGCTCAGGAAGAACTGCAACACTGTCAGAGGAGACGTCCTCAGCCATGTTCATGTTTGAGAACAGTAGAAGCACCAGGTTTTGGGTTGTCGACCTGGTGCTGGTACTTGGAGCGGGGCTGTTACCTGCAGTTGAAGCTCTATGGGGCAGAGATTGGGGACCTGGAACAATGTCTGCAGAAATGCCTATCCTCCCCACATTGGTAACAGGTGGCTTTGTTAGGGCTTGGGGACCTGAATGTCAATTTGCCTTGGCTGGATCCCCTCCTTCCCCTCTCAAAAGCTTTTGGAGCTGGGTAGACGTTGGAGCTGGAAATGGCTGACTTGTAACCTAAATTTGCCGGGCCATGGACTCTACAAGGTGTCGCAAGTGTTTCACAGGGATGCTGGCCCATGTTGACTCCAATGGTTCACACAGTTGTGTCAAGTTGGCTGAATGTCCTTTGGGTGGTGGACCATTCTTGATAACACACGGGAAACTGTTGAGTCTCATTAACCCAGCAGCATTGCAGTTCTTGACACAAACCGATGCGCCTAGCACCTACTACCATAACCCGTTAACCCATTTATAACCCATTTATTTAAATATTTTGTCTTGCTCATTCACCCTCTGAATGGCACACACACACAATCCATGTCTATATTGTCTCAACGCTTAAAAATCCTTCTTTAACCTGTCTCCTCCCCTTCACCTACACGGATTTAAGTAGATTTAACAAGTGACATCAATAAGGGATCATAGCTTTCACCTGAATTCACCTGCTCAGTATATGTCATGGAAAGAGCAGTTCTTAATGTTTTGTACACTCAATGTACGAGGGCCCTTGAACTCTGTCATTGGCGGCTGAATCAGACCATGATGATATGCGTCAAGCCCTACGTTTTGAGTCAGTGTCACTTTTTGATTTGTCAGTCCTTTAAGGAAAGCATCGGTGGCAAGCTGATCCAGACTAAGCCCACCCCAAGATAAGCAAGAACTACAAGGCGACTGACCTCCTCGGCAACCTCAGAGGACGTTTCCATTAGGGTGAGAAATTAACACCAGCCACAAACCAAACGCTGGTGGATTTATTACCAGCCACATTGGCGGGTGGTCACACAGAGCATTTGGGTTATTTATTTTTTTATCAATCCAATGACCAAATGTTAAAAATATATACACTGAAATATAAATGCAACATGCAACAAATTCAAAGATTTTACTGAGTTACACTTCATATAAGGAAATCAGTCAGTTTATATAAATTCATTAGGCCCAATCTGTGGATTTCACGTGACTGGGAATAAAGATATGCATCTGTTGGTCACAGATGCCTTAAAAATAAGTAGGGGAGTGGATCAGAAAACCAGTCAGTATATGGTGTTTTTTAAGGTACCATTTGCCTCATGCTGCGCGACACATGTCATTTGCATAAAGTTGATCAGGATGTTGATTATGGACTGTGGAATGTTGTCCCACTCCTCTTCAATGGCTGTGAGAAGTTCTGGATATTAGCGGTAACTGGAACACGGTGTGGTACACATCGATCCAGAGAATCACAGAAATGATCCTTGCAACATGGGGTTGTGCATTATCATGCTGAAACATGAGGTGATGGCGGCAGATGAATGGTATGACAATGGTCCTCAGGATTTCATCACGGTACCTCTGCACATTCAAACTGCCGTCGATAAAATGCAATTGTGTTTGTTGTCCGTAGCTTATGCCTGCCCATACCATAACCCCATCGCCTCTATGGGGCACTCTGTTCACAATGTTGATATCAGCAAGCCGCTCGTCCACACGACTCCAAACACGCTGTCTGCCATCTGCCCGGTACAGTTGAAACCGGGATTCATTCGTGAAGAGCACACTTCTCCAGCGTGCCAGTGGCTGTCGAAGGTTAACATTTGCCCACTGAAGTTGGTAATAACGCCAAACTGCAGTCAGCTCAAGACCCTGGTGAGGATGACGAGCACGCAGATGAGCTTCCCTGAGACTGTTTCTGACAGTTTGTGCAGAATTTTTTGGGTTGTGCAAATCTAGTTTTATCAGCTGTCCAGGTGGCTGGTCTCAGATGATCCCGCAGGTGAAGAAGCCGGATGTGGAGGTCCTGGGCTGGCGTGGTTACATGTGGTCTGCATTTGTGAGGCTGATTGGACGTACTGCCAAATTCTCTAAAATGACATTATGGTACAGAAATTAACATTAATTTATCTGTCAGCAGCTCTGGTGGACATTCCTGCAGTCAGCACGCCAATTGCTCGCACCCTCAACTTGAGACATCTGTGGCATTGTGTTGTGTGACAAAACTGCACATTGTAGAGTGGCTTGTTATTGTCAACAGCACAAGGTGCACCTGTGTAATGATCATGCTGTTTAATCAGCTTCTTGATACGCCACATTTGTTAGGTGGATGCACTATCTTGGCAAAGGAGAAATGCTCACTAACAAGGATGTAAACAAATTTGTGCACAAAAGTTGAGAGAAATAAGCATGGAAAAGTTCTGGGATCTTTTATTTCAGCTCATGTAACATGGGACCAACACTTTACATTTTGCGTTTATATTTTTTTCAGTGTAGAATCTTTGAGTTACTCAACTGTCCAACAGGCACAGGGTGTATTGGGCATACCTTGTCCTCTTGTGGAAGACTATAGTCAATGGTGACAGCAGTGGCCATAGGCAGAAGATCACTACTGGTTTCCACCGACTTCTTCACCCAATCTTAGCAGGTGAAGTATGGTTTCAACATGTTGACATGACACAGCCAGGTTTTGTCCTGCGCTCCGGTGTAACGATGACCTAACAATTTTTTTTCACTATTGGGTAAGGGCCTGAAAAGCAACCCCAGATCGGGCAAAAACACCAGSACATCAAAAGTGCTGCTTCAGGCCTTTCGACCGTACCAACATTTACTTTTTGTTTGCGCCTTCCCCATATTCTCACTGGCAAACTCAAAGGTGCGGTGCATCTGTTTTGAAAAACACTAACGTGCGCCAACAGATTTGTTTTCGTGTTTAAGATGTTGTCCTGCAGCAACCTCTCTCTCAGCAAGCTCAAATTACCTCTGACACAATGTCCAAACACAAGCTATCTGGACCAAAACCAAGAGATTCCTGAACAACCTTCCGCACTGCAAACAGCACAAGAGGGACCCAAGGGCCTCCTCCCYTAGTGAAGTTCGAAAAGGGAAAACCCAGCGGAGGACTGGGGTACTTCTCGGATTGAGAACAGTAGTTGGGGTTGTAGCTGGTCCCAGTTCTTTCCGTCCTGCTCAATGACCTTCCGCAGCATTTGTTTGAGCGTTTTATTGAACCGCTCGACGAGCCCATCCGTCTGCGGGTGAAAGACGGAGGTCCGGATCTGCTTGATCAGCAGGAGAGCACACAAATCTTTTATCAGGATCTGGTTCGGGATGCCCACCCGGCTAAAGAGATGGAACAGCTCCCAGGCGATTCCCTTGGATACCGCCGCCCGTAGGGGAATGGCCCCAGGGTACCGGGTGGCATAGTCTACTATTACCAGGATGTACCGGTGTCCGTGTGCTGTTTTTACCAGGGGTTCCACTATGTCCATGGCGATTCGTTCAAAGTGCACCCCGATGATCGGTACGTTGACCAGTGGGTTTCGGAAGTGGGCCTTTGGGGCAGTCATTTGACACTCCGAGCAGCTGTGACAGTAGTCTTCCACGGCCCTCCTCATCCCGGYCCAGTGGAACCGGGCGGCGATCCGTTCCCGGGTCTGCTCCATTCCCAGTTGCGCCCCCAACAGGTGGGTGTGGGCCAGCTGAAGAACGGTTCCCACGTACCGTCGGGGCAGCAACAATACCTCTCGAAGTTCCCCCTGTTGGCGTGACACCTGATACAAAACGTTATTCTTGATTTGGAAATGGGGGTATCGCCAGTCACACACCCCCGGAAGTAGCTGTCCATCCACCTCTATCACTTGGGCTGCGGCGGCTTTCAAGTTAAGATCCTCCCACTGGGCCGTCCCGAATCTCGTCGCACTAGGAGAGGTACCGGCAACTCAAAACACCTCCTTTGGTCTCCATCTACCTGGGGTCGTCGGTGGCGGGTCGGCCCTACCCCAGCCGTCTCTCCAGGGGTTTGCTGTCCTTTGGCATGAGACCCCGCCCATGAGACCCTCTCCGGGATACCGTCTTCTGGGCTCCGGGTCTTGCTGTATCCTGTGGGGATCAAAAACGGAACTCCCTCCTGTTACGTCTGGAACTGTCCCCAACTATACTCCGTCTGTCACCAGGCCTCGACGAGTCTCTCCCTGGTGGCTGACCTGCTGTACGCCACCTAACATACTGTAAACAGTTGCTGTAGTATCAGACAAAGGCAAAATACCCTCCAAAATGAAGGATTGGGCTGCCCCAGTGTCTCACAGTATTGTCACCAGCTGCTTAACAGAATCGCCACTCTGCGGACACAAACRTGTCTGAAAAAAGTGTTCATACACATCTGATCCAAAATCTTGTTTAGGAGACAAACCAGTCCCAACCAGAGTCTCTGTGGCTGGAGTGCTCCCACAACAAGTAACTTATTTTTCGTTCTCTCATTTTTCTGTTTCAACTTAGGGCACTGAGAAACAATGTGTCCTTTCTTACGACAGTAATGACAAACTGGCGGAATACGAAAAATCTGTTTTATGCCGATCCTTATCTTTGGGCAATGTAGAAAKAGACTGAAACATCACGATAGGAGGTGACTTCTCGGGATTACTTTTTGTGTAGGAATAACTACTGGGTGCTTTGAGAAACACGAGAAATAGGTGATATAAATTATTTACAGGAGAAACTAATAAAGGCTATAATATTTACTTGCTAGGTTACTTGCTACTTGTCGATGAGTTTGCATGGAGAAATGTGCCATGAGGGATGGCGTCAAAGCTTGCGCCAAGATGTGTAGTTCTGCATGATAGCCACATTAGCAGTAAATTTGCATTTCATTTTTAGGGGGGTAATTACAGGAAAATATATTGAGGAAAGTTGCCTTTTCCGAGAGAGATTTGCACGGTTATCAAAATGTCATGTCAGTGTAAGCCTACACGAAACACAGACCTTATATGAAGTAGTTCTAAAATCCCAGACTGATTTTTTATTTTTTATTTCAACCATMTCTGGGTTTTACCACTAGGTTTTATTGGTATAATGACTCATACTGTGGTACTCAATTGGGGCGTCTATGGGAATTGTCTTTCTGGGCTCATTGTCATTTAGACTGTAGTACCACCTGTATCCTCTGGGTACATGGGATGGCGTGCTTCCCAACCGGAACCCTGGTCCCTTGAGGCCCACTGTCTTGTTARTGGGCTTGTGAAGTGAGAGGGGGAAGCTGCAACTCAAAATGTCGACTGGAGTGTGAAAAGAAAAGTAGTGGGTGTGTGGAAAGAAGTGGGTGTTAGGGGTGTGCTGAGTTGTCGGACAAAACGAGTATCGTAACAGATATGGGCAATTTTCTGAATACTATTATGATCTGAGTATTTTTTGTAATTATCCATGATCGGAAATGAAGCTTTTTTTTAGGCGCCAGCAAGCATGTTTCTTGTGTCAGTCACTGAGTTTCTAAACCATATGGTAATGTCTTTGAGTCAGTCATGTGCGTGGTCTAAATCACTCAACTTGCTAGCTTGCCTGTCTATATACAGATCCTGGTGCTCTGATTGGATAGAGTGAAGCTGTATTTCTCCATCCGCTTGCTTCATAATTTCACCTGATCACTACTATGATAAATCACATGGCGAGGACCTTTGCTATCAAGCTATCAATGTGCATAATATCTAACAAGTAGGGCAAGGGTAGAGGGAAAAAAAGGTTAAATGGTAAAGTGCATTCAGACTGAGTGACAGCAAATTTGGCTGCCGGCTGCAAATTGAGAACACACCCACCCCTCTGCYCACTGCTCCTAATCTGCAGCTTTTTTTGCAGTGAGAACATGCAGGGAGATATTTTGCCAACATGTACTTAGGCATAATAAAACACTTTKTTTTTTTCCCCCGAACATGAGTATCACCAGATTCGACTTTCAATTTACAGATACGATTATGAATATGATTATGGCCATG
>NW_019942555.1:248786-266286 GCF_002910315.2 Salvelinus sp. IW2-2015 | reverse complement strand
TATGGCCATGTCGGCACACCCCTAGCACTCTGCTATAGATTAGACGGTTTTTATTGAGCCGTTTGTTTTCTTACACCATATGTCCACCATCAATACATTGAACTGGTTGTTCCCATTTCAAATCACTAGCTTGCCCTGCATGATTGCATGCTAAATTACTCTAAATTACTAGAAATGATGATTTGTCCCCGTTTCATTGGAGACAAATTTGCAGTCATTCAGCTGGTATCTTCTCACAATAGTAATTATCAGTTTGGACTCTGCAAGGTAATGCAACACATGAGTTGGAAATATTGAAGCATATGGTACACAGAACGCACTGTAGCCTATGCCTAGATCACAACCCTAGATCACACTGACAGCTTTATTGCACTAAATGGTATGCAGCATCATCTGGATATGTATGCAACAAAAGTTCAACATTCATCTTCTGCTGCCATTTTTGTCAAGCCGTTTGCGCATACCGTTTGATGCATACAGTTCGATAAATCCAACTAAATCCAATGTATGCACCACACAGAATGCACTGTCTCTGCAACACAATGCTGCAACGCAAACGCAGCATTCGATTGGAAATGTATGTACTTCTGGTGTACCAAAACGCAATGACAATGTTGGTGTGATCGAGGTGTAAGTGCAGCATGAACAAAAAAGTTTGATGCATCTGGTGCACCTGAAGCTTTACCACACAACTACCATACATAAAGCTACCAAACCGCAAGAGTTTTGACTTTGAAGCCAGAAGATGACTCTGAGTCATATATATCACTAGTTTTACACAAATATTTGTACATTTTCAGTTATAAAACTGACCATTTGTTTTTTGATTAAAGGTTCTGATGATGGGTGTACTGTTGCTTCATGAGTTGCATGTGTGTGCCTACTGGGACTATCACCATGATACACTAATATATACTAAAGTATGTGGACACCCCTTCAAATGAGTGGATTCTGCTATTTCAGCCATGCAATCTCCACAAACATTGGCAGTAGAATGACCTTACTGCAGAGCTCTGTGACTTTCAATGTGGCACCGTCATAGGATGCCTCCTTTCCAACAGGTCAGTTCATCAAATGTATGCGCTGAAGGACGTAGTGTGTGAAAATCGTTTGTCCTCAGTTGCAACACTCACTACCGAGTTCCAAACTGGGTTTCCATGGCCGAGCAGCCGCTCACAAGCCTAAGATCACCATGCGCAATGCCAAGCATCAGCTGGAGTGGTGTAAAGCTCGCCGCCATTGGACTCTGGAGCAGTGGAAACAGGTTATCTGGAGTGATAAATCATGCTTCACCATCTGGCAGTCTAACGGACAAATCTGGGTTTGGCAGATGCCAGGAGAACGCTACCTGCCTGACTGCATAGTGCCAACTGTAAAGCAATAATGGTCTGGGGCTATTTTTCATGGGTCGGGCTAGGCCCTTTAGTTCCAGTAAACTTTAGTTCCAGTAAACTTTAGTTCCATAACACTACAGCATACAATGACATTCTAGATGAATATGTGCTTCCAACTTTGTGACAACAGTTTGGGGATGGCCCTTTCCTGTTCAGCAGGACAATGCCCCTGTGCACAAAGCGAGGTCCATACAGAAATGTTTTGTCGAGATAGGTGTGGAAGAACTTGACTGGCCTGCACAGAGCCCTGAAGTCAGCCCCATTGAACACCTTTGGGATGAATTGGAACGCAGACTGCGAGCCAGGACTAATCGCCCAACATCAGTGCCCGACCTCACTAATGCTGTTTTGGCTGAATGAAAGCAAGTCCCCGCAGCAATGTTCCTACATCTTCTTTACCTTTATTTAACTAGGCAAGTCAGTTAAGAACAAATTCTTATTGTCAATGACGGCCTAGGAACAGTGGGTTAACTGCCTTGTTCAGGGGCAGAACGACAGATTTGTACCATGTCAGCTCGGGGATTCGATCTTGCAACCTTTCAGTTACTATTCTCTAGAATTATTATAACACAACAAGGAGAATATTTGCATGATGAAAGTAAACCTTTTGTAGACCGGCAAAAGCAAGACCAGCTATGCACTTTGAGGTCCGAAAAGGACACCCAAAACATGAAATATTTGCTGTAAACATTGAATTTCAACGTGAACATTTTCGGATTTCCAAGACAATAAGACAAATGTTGCCCCCCTGTTTTGAGCTAACTTTTGACTTTGTCAGTCATCAATGTAGCAAGCTTGCTAGCTAATTATTTAAGAAAAAAACATTATGGAAACAATAAGTTAGCTACTTCCGACAACACCAAATAAAATAGTTGAACCAACCTTAGTGAACATATTAACGGTGTCATTCATTTGAACAGAGCTAGCATAAATATGCTATTCTAGTTGCTAGCTAGTTTTCGCATATTGCTAGTGTTGGCAATGTCTGTCTGTCAACAACTCAGTAATGTTAACTCATGAATCAATATAACGTTACAGCTTAAAGAAATAATAGGCTAGCTAGCCAAATGTCAAACTGTTACAAGTCAAGAGCATTAGCTCAGTAATATCTGTCTTTTAGCTATCAATGCATTCTGAATAGAATAGTGGGTCTAACGTTACTGCTCTAATGATGTCATGCCCTTTTGCTGTCTTTCTTTGGCTGTTTCCAGAGAACCTGGGTGTGAAAGATGAACAACATGTCCCCTGAGCCTGCACTGAACAGCATCTCCCCTGTGCTGCACCCATTGCTGTGCGGAATGGTCGAGTGGGCCTTGATTCCACGAACTGCCTTCGCATCTTGGACCTCAAGACTGGGTGAGTTCCTCTGCTCAATGTCTGTCTGTGATACTTCAATATGAAACTATTGGGTGCATTTCAGTTTAAAGTGGCTTCTCAGTTATATCCTCTGTTTCATCTACACTAATTTGAAAGAATAGGATAGGTGAAGGAAATATGGTGGATATGTGTTAGCTTTCACCTGTCCAGTTTTGTCAGTATAGATTAAGAGGAGGATAAGATCAAAGGGTACCACTTAAGACTATTGAGGCACACATCAGATCAAATCAAATTCTGTTGGTCACACACATGTGTTTAGCAGATGTTATTGCGGGTGTAGTGAAATGCTTGTGTTTCTAGCTCCAACAGTACAGTAATATCTATCAATTTTTTATTTAGAATACAGTATATACAAATGAGATGAGTAATGAAAAATATGTAGACATTATTAAAGTGACTAGTGTTCCATTTATTAAAGTGGCCAGTGATTTCAAGTCTATGTAAACTCAGCAAAAAAAGAAACGTCCCTTTTTCAGGACCGTGTCTTTCAAAGATAATTAGTAAAAATCCAAATAATTTCACAGATCTTCATTGTAAAGGGTTTAAACACTGTTTTTTATAGGGTTTAAACCATAAACAATTAACCTCTCTGGGATCATTCGGGACGCTAGCGTCCCACCTCGCCAACAGCCAGTGATGATGCAGGGCGCCAAATTCAAACAACAGAACTCTCATAATTAAAATTCCTCAAACATACAAGTATTTTACACCATTTTAAAGATAGACTTCTCGTTAATCCAACCACAGTGTCCGATTTCAAAAAGGCTTTACGGCTAAAGCACAACATATCATTATGTTAGGACAGCCGCCTAGTTACAGAAAGCGTTCAGCCATTTTCCAACCAAAGAGAAGTGTCACAAAAGCAGAAATATAGATAAAATGAATCACTAACCTTGACGATCTTCATCAGATGACACTCCCAGGACTCAATGTTACACAATACATGTATGTTTTGTTCGATAAAGTTCATTATTATATCCAAAAACCTCAGTTTACATTGGCGCCATGTTCAGAAATGCCTCAAAAACATCCGGAGACATTGCAGAGAGCCACATCAAATAACAGAAATACTCATCATAAACTTTGAGAAAGATACATGTTGTACATAGAATTAAAGATAAACTTGTTCTTAATGCAACCGCTGTGTCAGATTTCAAAAAAGCTTTACGGCAAAAGCACGATATTCAATAATCTGAGTACAGCGTTCAGCTACCAAAGCAAGCCATACAGTTACCCGCCAATTTTGGGAGTCAACAAAGGTCAAAATAGCATTATAAATCTTCCCTTACCTTTGCTGATCTTCATCGGAATGCACTCCCAGGACCCCACTCCACAATAAATGTTTGTTTTGTTCGATTACGTCCATATTTATGTCCAAATACCTCCGTTTTGTCGTGCGTTTAGTTCACTATTCCAAAGGCACAATGCGCGAGCTCAAAATCCAGATGAAGAGTCAAAAGAGTTCCATTACAGTTTGTAGAAACATGTCAAACGATGTTACAATCAATCCTTATGGTCTTTTTATAATAAATCTTCAATAACTTTCCAACCGGACAATAGCGTATTCATTACAGAGGAAAATGAAGGAACAGAAAACAACTCATTGGCCTCAGCCTAGTCCACTTGTTGAAACAGCTCCTATCGACCCCCTTCCACAATGGAAGCCTCAAACAACTTTCTAAAGACTGTTGACATCTGCTTGAAGCCTTGGGAAGTGCAATCTGGCCCCATAGACACAGCATATTGGATAGGCAATCACTTAAATGAAACTACAAACCTCAGATTTCCCACTTCCTGGTTGGATTTGTCTCAGGTTTTCGCCTGCCATATGAGTTCTGTTATACTCACAGACATTATTTAACAGTTTGGAAACTTTTGTGTGTTTTCTATCCATATCATAGCTTCTGGGCCTGGGAACAAGCAGTTTACTCTGGGCACCTTATTCATCCAAGCTCCTCAATACTGCCCCCTTTCCCAAAGAAGTTAATGAACAGTGGAACGGTTGTTAAGACACAGTTATGAAAACTTAGGACATTTACATTTACATTTAAGTCATTTAGCAGACGCTCTTATCCAGAGCGACTTACAAATTGGTGCATTCACCTTATGACATCCAGTGGAACAGCCACTTTACAATAGTGCATCTAAATCTTTTAAGGGGGGGGGGGGTGAGAAGGATTACTTTATCCTATCCTAGGTATTCCTTAAAGAGGTGGGGTTTCAGGTGTCTCCGGAAGTGGTGATTGACTCCGCTGTCCTGGCGTCGTGAGGGAGTTTGTTCCACCATTGGGGGCCAGAGCAGCGAACAGTTTTGACTGGGCTGAGCGGGAACTGTACTTCCTCAGTGGTAGGGAGGCGAGCAGGCCAGAGGTGGATGAACGCAGTGCCCTTGTTTGGGTGTAGGGCCTGATCAGAGCCTGGAGGTACTGAGGTGCCGTTCCCCTCACAGCTCCGTAGGCAAGCACCATGGTCTTGTAGCGGATGCGAGCTTCAACTGGAAGCCAGTGGAGAGAGCGGAGGAGCGGGGTGACGTGAGAGAACTTGGGAAGGTTACACCAGACGGGCTGCGGCGTTCTGGATGAGTTGTAGGGGTTTAATGGCACAGGCAGGGAGCCCAGCCAACAGCGAAGTTGCAGTATCCAGACGGGAGATGACAAGTGCCTGGATTAGGACCTGCGCCGCTTCCTGTGTGAGGCAGGGTCGTACTCTGCGGATGTTGTAGAGCATGAACCTACAGGAACGGGCCACCGCCTTGATGTTAGTTGAGAACGACAGGGTGTTGTCCAGGATCACGCCAAGGTTCTTAGCGCTCTGGGAGGAGGACACAATGGAGTTGTCAACCGTGATGGCGAGATCATGGAACGGGCAGTCCTTCCCCGGGAGGAAGAGCAGCCATCTTGCCGAGGTTCAGCTTGAGGTGGTGATCCGTCATCCACACTGATATGTCTGCCAGACATGCAGAGATGCGATTCGCCACCTGGTCATCAGAAGGGGGAAAGGAGAAGATTAGTTGTGTGTCGTCTGCATAGCAATGATAGGAGAGACCATTGAGGTTATGACAGAGCCAAGTGACTTGGTGTATAGCGAGAATAGGAGAGGGCCTAGAACAGAGCCCTGGGGGACACCAGTGGTGAGAGCACGTGGTGAGGAGACAGATTCTCGCCACGCCACCTGGTAGGAGCGACCTGTCAGGTAGGACGCAATCCAAGCGTGGGCCGCGCCGGAGATGCCCAACTCGGAGAGGGTGGAGAGGAGGATCTGATGGTTCACAGTATCGAGGCAGCCGATAGGTCTAGAAGGATGAGAGCAGAGGAGAGAGAGTTAGCTTTAGCAGTGCGGAGCGCCTCCGTGATACAGAGAAGAGCAGTCTCAGTTGAATGACTAGTCTTTGAAACCTGACTGATTTGGATCAAGAAAGGTCATCTGAGAGAGATAGCGGGAGAGCTGGCCAAGGACGGCACGTTCAAAGAGTTTTGGAGAGAAAAGAAAGAAGGGATACAGGTCTGTAGTTGTTGACATCGGAGGGATCGAGTGTTAGGTTTTTTCAGAAGGGGTGCAACTCTCGCTCTCTTGAAGACGGAAGGGACGTAGCCAGCGGTCAGGGATGAGTTGATGAGCGAGGTGAGGTAAGGGAGAAGGTCTCCGGAAATGGTCTGGAGAAGAGAGGAGGGGATAGGGTCAAGCGGGCAGGTTGTTGGGCGGCCGGCCGTCACAAGACGCGAGATTTCATCTGGAGAGAGAGGGGAGAAGAGGTCAGAGCACAGGGTAGGGCAGTGTGAGCAGAACCAGCGGTGTCGTTTGACTTCGTCGACCTTCTTGTCGTCGACCTTCTTTTCAAAATGGTTGACGAAGTCATCTGCAGAGAGGGAGGAGGGGGGGAGGGGAGGGGAAGGGGGGGGGAGGGGAGGAGGATTCAGGAGGGAGGAGAAGGTGGCAAAGAGCCACCTAGAGTGGTAGAAAGTGGCTTAGCAGCAGAGACAGAAGAGGAAAATGTAGAGAGGAGGGAGTGAAAGGATGCCAGGTCCGCAGGGAGGCGAGTTTTCCTCCATTTCCGCTCGGCTGCCCGGAGCCTGTTCTGTGAGCTCGCAATGAGTCGTCGAGCCACGGAGCGGGAGGGAGGACCGAGCCGGCCTGGAGGATAGGGGACATAGAGATCAAAGGATGCAAGAAAGGGAGGAGAGGAGGGTGAGGAGGGAGGAGGCAGAATCAGGAGATAGGTTGGAGAAGGTTTGAGGAGAGGGAAGAGATGATAGGATGGAAGAGGAGAGGGTAGCGGGGGAGAGAGAGCGAAGGTTGGGACGGCGCGATACCATCCGAGTAGGGGCAGTGTGGGAAGTGTTGGATGAGAGCGAGAGGGAAAAGGATACAAGGTAGTGGTCGGAGACTTGGAGGGGAGTTGCAATGAGGTTAGTGGAAGAACAGCATCTAGTAAAGATGAGGTCGAGCGTATTGCCTGCCTTGTGAGTAGGGGGGGAAGGTGAGAGGGTGAGGTCAAAAGAGGAGAGGAGTGGAAAGAAGGAGGCAGAGAGGAATGAGTCAAAGGTAGACGTGGGGAGGTTAAAGTCGCCCAGAACTGTGAGAGGTGAGCCGTCCTCAGGAAAGGAGCTTATCAAGGCATCAAGCTCATTGATGAACTCTCCGAGGGAACCTGGAGGGCGATAAATGATAAGGATGTTAAGCTTGAAAGGGCTGGTAACTGTGACAGCATGGAATTCAAAGGAGGCGATAGACAGATGGGTAAGGGGAAAGAGAGAATGACCACTTGGGAGAGATGAGGATCCCGGTGCCACCACCCCGCTGACCAGAAGCTCTCGGGGTGTGCGAGAACACGTGGGCGGACGAAGAGAGAGCAGTAGGAGTAGCAGTGTTATCTGTGGTGATCCATGTTTCCGTCAGTGCCAAGAAGTCGAGGGACTGGAGGGAGGCATAGGCTGAGATGAACTCTGCCTTGTTGGCCGCAGATCGGCAGTTCCAGAGGCTACCGGAGACCTGGAACTCCACGTGGGTCGTGCGTGCTGGGACCACCAGATTAGGGTGGCCGCGGCCACGCGGTGTGGAGCGTTTGTATGGTCTGTGCAGAGAGGAGAGAACAGGGATAGACAGACACATAGTTGACAGGCTACAGAAGAGACTAAGCTAATGCAAAGGAGATTGGAATGACAAGTGGACTACGCGTCTCGAATGTTCAGAAAGTTAAGCTTACGTAGCAGAATCTTATTGACTAGAATGATTAAGATGATACAGTACTGCTGAAGTAGGCTAGCTGGCAGTGGCTGCGTTGTTGACTTGTAGGCTAGCTGGCAGTGCTGCGTTGTTGACACTACACTAATCAAGTCGTTCCGTTGAGTGTAATAGTTTCTACAGTGCTGCTATTCGGGGGCTAGCTGGCTAGCTAGCAGTGTTGATTACGTTACGTTGCGTTAAAAGAACGACAYTAGCTGGCTAGCTAACCTAGAAAATCGCTCTAGACTACACAATTATCTTTGATACAAAGACGGCTATGTAGCTAGCTYTGTAGCTAGCTACGATCAAACAAATCKAACCGTTGTACTGTAATGAAATGAAATGAAAATGTGATACTACCTGTGGAGCGAAGCGGAATGCGACCGGGTTGTTGAGTGCGGAAGTTCTATTCTAGGACACTAAAGAGGCCTTTCTACGGACTCTGAAAAACACCAAAAGAAAGATGCCCAGGCTCTGTGAACGTGCCTTAGGCATGCTGCAAGGAGGCATGAGGACTGCAGTGCAATAAATTGCAATGTCCGTACTGTAAGACAGCGCTATAGGGAGACGGGATGGACAGCTGATCGTCCTCGTAGTGGCAGACCACGTGTAACAACACCTGCACAGGATCGGTATATTCGAACATCACACCTGCAGGACAGGTACAGGATGGCAACAACAACTGCCCGAGTTACACCAGGAACGCACAATCCCTCCATCAGTGCTAAGACTGTCCGCAATAGGCTGAGAGAGGCAGGACTGAGGGCTTGTAGGCCTGTTGTAAGGCAGGTCCTCACCAGACATCACCGGCAACAACGTCGTCTATGGGCACAAAACCAGACAGGACTGGCAAAAAGTGCTCTTCACTGACGAGTCGCGGTTTTGTCTCACCAGGGGTGATGGTCGGATTCGTGTTTATCGTCGAAGGAATGAGCTTTGCACCGAGGCCTGTACTCTGGAGCGGGATCGATTTGGAGGTGGAGGGTCCGTCATGGTCTGGGGCGGCATGTCACAGCATCATTGGACTGAGCTTGTTGTTATTGCAGGCAATCTTAACGCTGTGCATTACAGGGAAGACATCCTCCTCCCTCATGTGGTACCCTTCCTGCAGGCTCATCATGACATGACCCTATAGCATGACAATGCCACCAGCCATACTGCTCTTCTGTGCATGATTTCCTGCAAGACAGGAATGTCAGTGTTCTGCCATGGCCAGCGAAGAGCCCGGATCTCAATCCCATTGAGCACGTCTGGGACCTGTTGGATCGGAGGGTGAGGGCGAGGGCATTCCCCACAGAAATGCCTGGGAACTTGCAGGTGCCTTGGTGGAAGAGTGGGGTAACATCTCACAGCAGAACCTGGCAAATCTGGTGCAGTCCATGAGGAGATGCACTGCAGTACTTAATGCAGCTGGTGGCCACACCAGATACCGACTGTTACTTTTGATTTTGACCCCCCCTTTGTTCAGGGACACATTATTCCATTTCTGTTAGCCACATCTGTGGAACTTGTTCAGCTTATGTAAATATTTGTATGAACATAACATGTTAAGTTTGATGAAAATAAACGCAGTTGACAGTGAGAGGACGTTTCTGTTTTTGCTGAGATTATGTATGTACAGTGGGGCAAAAAAGTATTTAGTCAGCAACCAATTGTGCAAGTTCTCCCACTTAAAAAGATGAGAGAGGCCTGTAATTTTCATCATAGGTACACTTCAACTATGACAGACAAAATGAGAAAAGAAAATCCAGAAAATCACATTGTAGGATTTTTTATGAATTTATTTGCAAATTATGGTGGAAAATAAGTATTTGGTCACCTACAAACAAGCAAGATTTCTGGCTCTCACAGACCTATAACTTCTTTTTAAGAGGCTCCTCTGGTCCTCCACTCGTTACCCGTAATTAATGGCACCTGTTTGAACTTGTTATCAGTATAAAAGACACCTGTCCACAACCTCAAACAGTCACACTCCAAACTCCACTATGGCCAAGACCAAAGAGCCAATCCGCTAAAGGGATCCGTAGCGCAGAGAAGTTAAAGATCTGAAGATCTTTAATATCAATAGCAGTCAATTATTAATCGTCACCTTATTCAGTCTCATTCTGATGGTCGTAAAGTAACTTGGTTATCCCACAAACCTTAGCTAATAAGTTGAAATAGCAATAACACATTGGCTTAATTTATTTACAAAATACCTAAATAATCACACAGAATTACATATATATATATATATATATTATAATATATATATATATATATAATATATATTATATAATATATATATATATATATATATATATGTTATGTGTGTACACACACACAGAATAGATCATACATCGATTTACTATCATGTCATGAAAAGCCACTAGTGAGCTAACCCGATATCACGGCTGGTAACGCAAAGAAAGGGGGTTGGGTTTCAATGAAAGAGCGGGAAGACTAAGGGATTTGGTCTCTATCGGACCTTGAGAAGCTATGCTAAACAAATACAGAGTCTTATGCATTCTAATAATCGCCCATTCGAAAAGGAAATGCAAGGAAAAGCAAGATATAGATGTCAAAGATGGAAGACTGGTATCACAATGACCTTAAATTCATTATCCAAATGGCCCTCACATGAGGCTGATCAGACCACAAAGGAAAGCCATGATAGAAGTAAAGGTCATACCACCCTTTTACAGTTGTGTTTCATATACTATATTAAACAAATTAAAGAAAACCATCAAACATTTTCTACATGTTGAATCCAGATTCCCAGAACATTCCCTTTATCAAAGAATTGTGTTTCATTAAAACTCAGAAAAATAAAACTTATAATATTCCATATGTGTGTGTGTTCTCCTTTAAGATATCGTCTCTAGGAAACTTGGAAATCTCCTCAAACCCAAAGGATATAAACAACAAAACATTTCCAGAAAAAACCATTATACTCCCTCAATCATAAGTTTCCCCCTAATTTAACATACGACTTGACTAGTTTGGCCCAAGCTTGCTTTGCAACATTAAAACCCATTTAGTCTGTCTGCAAACAGTCTCTCAAAGTGCTTGATAGGAATACCCTGCCATTAGACACACACAACAGTGATCTATGTACACTGTCCCCGTAAAATAAAATGAACTCAACCTGTAATCCACTTTACTGACCTGACATTGTTCCACGTAATGGAAACAGATTATAATGTTAGAATACATTAACTTTCTGTTCCAATACACTGGTGTTACCTAAACAATCAAACCAAGAATCAATAACCATCAGAATCCATAAAAATAAAAACACATTTCGATGGGCACAACTCTATCGCCATTATCTCTCCGCTATTATTTAGAATTCATTAGATTTAGGTAACTGTCTCTTCTATGGTTCAGTAATTTAAATACGACTCCATTCTCAATAGGTTATTCCAGCAGACCATTTAGGCAAGACAACGTATTACATCGAAATCGTCTCGCTATTATTTAGAATGAATTAGTCTTTCAATTTAACCTAGACAAGCTATTAAAACGTTCAGTTTATATCTTAAACAAACACTAACAACCGTATCTTTCCAGGTAAAACATATCAATATTTGAATTACAATCAGAATGAATTTTAGTCTATTGGTGCATAGACTGAGATACAAACCCGATGTTCCCACGTTGTAGGCAAGAATTCAACCCCTGGACCACCAACACGTACTACCGAATTCCCAGAAAATAGCCCTCATTTAAAGGTCCAAGCGTTTCCCCAGCGAGGATTCTCATTAATCTCGCTCTCGTTGTCTCTGCCTCTCTCTTTCTCTCCCGATGGTCGCGCCTGTCCTTCCCCTTATGTTTGCAATTGCGGTGGTTGTGTCCTACTAGGTCACAATGTTTACAGGGAGCCTTACACTCCCGGGCGAAATGTCCTGTCTCATTGCAATTGAAACATTTTCTATCGTCTGATCCTGTCCATTTTTTTCCCTTCTCTCTTAGGTCCCTTTATGTTTGTCTACAGTTACCCCGATAGTTACTGTCAGATGCTCTGACTCAACCTGTTCTCTGTTTACAATCTCGGTGATTATGGCCTACTTTATTGTAGTGTTTACACGGTGCCTCACAATCTCTAGCAAAAGGACCCGGTTTGTGACAGTTAAAGCATCTATCTACCCCTTTCTTTTGACTGTCTCTATCCACTTTTCTCGACTTTCTCCCTTTCTCTACCTCTATCCACTTTCTCAATAAGTTTGCTAAATCCTGTCCTCCTTTCTCTCTTCCTCCCTCAGCTCCCTGAGGACCAGCATATGGGGGAGGGGGTAACGGGATGGGCGGCACCTGATGCGGCTGCCTCCGTTTCATTACCACCACCTCGTCGTCTGGATTTTCCCTCTCCCCCTGGTCTGCCAGGGAGGGGTATAATTTGGGTTTAGGTGATGTCTCTTTGGGAGTCCTCTGTCTGCTCCTGGCTACCTAATTCTTCCTCCTCCGCTCTTTCTCTAGCTTCAGCCAGCCAAATACGAGCGGTGTCGAGCCCTTCTGTCTGTTGCTTCTCTACCTTGTCCGCACAAACCCTCTTTATTTGTTTAATCATTGATTTCAGTTTTTCTATATTTAAACGTCTGTCAAATTCGTAGTTTTTCCTCCATTTCGGGCCAAAATAGGTGTTCCTCTTATCTTTTCCCTGCATATATTTCTCATCTCCCGTTAATTCCAGGACCTCCTTTGAGGGTTTACTACCCATGTTTAGTAAAACCTTGTAGTTACTATGCTTATTCTCACAATCTAGGTGTATGTATTTCCATGATCTATATGTGCTCTTTTTCCCGTTATCCAATTACTATAGTTGCTCTCCTGCACAATCTATGTGTGTGTCTCTTTAATCTCTTACTCAATTGCTATCTTCCTTTACTATTGTGTATTCTCTTAACCTATGTGTGCTTCTCATTTCTGTTAGTTTACATAGGTAGTGTCCACTGATAGTCTTGGTGGTAGCCACTGATACCTCGTGTCATTACGGATCTAGTTTATATTGGTACGTGACATTTCGGATCTAGTTTACGTTGGTACGTGTCATTTCGGATCTAGTTTACGTTGGTACTGCAGATACCTCGTGTCATTTCGGATCTAGTTTACGTTGGTATCGTGCCATTTTCAGACCTTCTGCTGCCTCGGTGGCTCTACACCCAATTCCTATTTTCCAATTGCCTAGAATACTACCTATATCAGGGTTCTCTACACAAAATTCAAAAAATAGGTCACCAGGTAAGAATGCCCGTCGGGATTTTTAAAATCAACACCTAAACTACACAAAAACAATAAAATATATTTCTGAATATAGCCCGAGCGTCAATTCCCCAAATTCGTGAATAAAGATTTACTGACCTTGTCTCGTAGACTGGGAAAAGCAATGTAGGTTGGATCTCGTCACCACCTCTGTCGTGTACCAGTTCATCACTGGCCTGAAATAAACCCTCAATTCAGAGGTCAGGTCTTTGTCTTACGGATCCTGGATCCGCCCGTGCATGGTTTTCAGCAGTTCCTTGGGACGACAGAGGCAGATATTGAGATCCGGCTCTCGAAGGACCAAATGGTTACGAGAATTATATTCTCAATGTTCATAAACCCAATTCAATGAACTACTCAGTCTGAAACCCAGGATTTGTAAGAAACTGGTTGAAATGAATCAGACGGAGGCCCCGCTACGATAGTCAGAACGTGTATTTACGAGAGCCCTGGTTAGTTGTACAAAAACCATTCATTTTATACTAGCTCCTTACGCACATACTCTTGCACACAAACAGAATTCATACGCACATACATGTGCACACAAACATTAGGTATCCCACGCACATACTGTCCTGCTACCCAGCCGACAAAGATTAGGGACCGTGAGAATCACTCCCTGTCCTTTCCCAAATCTCTCAGTGGCCCCTAGCCAAGGTCGGCACCGAATCTTGCTCAGACAGTCTGTGTTTAAGACACTTTAGAGACAAATTGTACAGTTTATATTGTTTTACCCTAATTCTGACTAAAACTACACACTTCTTTAATTATACTTTTACTGACTAAACCTAAACAAACCTATCAGATAATAAATGTATGATTCTAATCAATTTCATACAGTTATAAGGTTTCAGAGTGGGAATTATTTCATCATTATCTTTCAACATTTAAATTACTTTAACACCTAGTCAGCTCGGGGGTTCGAACCTTACGGTTACTGGCCCAATGCTCTAACCGCTAGGTTATCTAATAGTGGCTACATGCCACCCTTTTTGTCAGTGCTTATGAAAGTATGGAACATTTGAACACTTGCAGCCACTATTTTGCTGATAACCCCAATAAACAGTGTTTATCTTACTGGAATTGCATGAAACAAACCTCTCAATTGAGAGAAGTCCCACATTTGAGTCTTTCCTTATGAGCTTGGCTCCAAAAATGCCTCCATGCACCACAAGATGTTTTTAAATGATTATATCTCATGCGGGAATGATCTTAATTTGGTGTTCCTGGAATGGCTATGAGTCTCTCTCACACACGCACACACACAGTAAAAGGTTAAATTATATTTTTTATAAGAATAGTTTTTAAAACCAGCACTGAAGTTTTTGTGTTTGGCATGTGTGAATGAAAAGGTTATAAGCCTAAAACGCAAATAGCCACAACAGGTAGAACCTATTGCTCAAGTCAAACAAATACTGTAGAGAAGTATAGACTATTATTTACCACCTTGCTGCAGGTCAATGGGTGCAAAAACAGAGTTATTGAGGCAAATTGTTTCCTGGTTTTGATTTCACAACTCCCTCAGCTGCATCTGCCTCCCACTTAATCACTCACATCAAAAATAGCAGGAGATGAGGAGCGAGCCAGCTATGTGAGTTGGTTTGGCATTTCTCGTCTTGTGGCGGATGATGACTTACTGACAAGTCATTCGAACAGATGCTTAACCATTTCATTGAGACTTTGGCAAGAGATTTAAGATCATGACTTAGTCCCATACTGACTGATTCAGTATTCGCATTTTACTGAAAGTCACTGAAAGTGATTCCATCTGGCTGATACAGGTTATTCTGTGCCCTTTATCATACTATAGCATAGTGTAATTTGGGGATTTAATTGATAGTGTCGTTTTTGTATTCAATTCACTAAAACTTGAAATGGGTACTTCCCTTGCCCCAATATCCAGACTTTTTTTTTACAGTATGTCTGGATCATCAGTGTTTTTCCTCCTCATAAAACACTGAAATAAAATGAGTGTACTGTTGGATAAATACAAAAGTGTTTGAAATTATCCAGTAAATGTTAAGCAATATTTTTTTCCCAATTAATATTTTACTAGGCCTGCTTCTCATTATCTGTTTTTTTGTCTTTTGAGTAATCCTACGTTTGAATAGGCATCCATAAGCCTTTTGTATGTGTATCCTTTTTCATTGTTTCAATATTTTTGTCTGAAGATCAAGTTTATTTGTGTGCAAATAAATATGGTAATAAATAGATTGAATGTACCTGGCATCATTTCCAAAAGTGCCTCTAATCAAATAAAATAGACAGAGAGAGTACTTTACAGACCTAGTTTCTGGCAGGGCCTGAAACTTCAGTACTTGTTGTGGCGCAGCGGTCTAAGGCACTGCATCTCAGTGCTAGAGGCGTCACTACAGATGCCCTTGTTCGAATCCAGGCTGTATCGTAACCGGGCCGTGATTGGGAGTCCCATAGGGCACTGCTCAATTGGCCCAGCGTCGTCTGGGATTGGCCGGTGTAGGCCGTCATTGTAAATAGGAATTTGTTCTTTACTGACTTGCCTATTTAAATAAAAATATTGCTCAGTGTTTCCTGTTCTTTTGCCTGAGGAAGACTGTTTGTTTAGTCAAGGATGCAAGGCCTCGGGGTCCTTGCCAGTGTTTTGACCTGCCTGCTGATAGTGTGCAAGAGCACCGCACACAACGAACGACACAAACTGTGCCCGTTAGAGCAAGCTCTCTCCAGAGCCTCACCAACGTAGCTGTTAGAATGTGTGATGTGGAGGTTAGGATTTTTGACCACCATAACGTTTGTCTACTTAGTCATTAACGCCTGGGTGGGAGGTTACCCTGGCAGGCAGGCACGCACACACACACTATGGACTGTGTATGTTGTTCTCCATATATAGTCCTACTTGTACAGGTGGTCCAGTGCAAAATGATAACCCCCCTACTCCAGTCCCTCTACAGCTCCCTCCGGTCAAGGTGTGTGCCAGTATATTGGTCCAACAAGTATTTTGACTGGCTTCCAGACGTTTTGATAGATTTATGGCAAATCCCCTCCTACCTTTTTGATACCTCTCTCCTGTCTGGAAAAATACTGCCATGTGGATGTTTGGCTCTTCTCCCTCTCTGCCAAAACACTCTGCGCTGACGGAAATAGAATTGTGTAACATTCTGAACTACAGTGAGCTCAAAAGTATTTGGACAGTGAGTGGTGAGTTTTTCTGGGTAAGTCTCTAAGGTCTTTTCACACCTGGATTGTGCAACATTTGTCCATTTATTCTTTACAAAATTCTTCAAGCTCTGTCAAATTGGTTGTTGATCATTGCTAGTCAACCAGTAAATTTAAGTCAAAACTGTAACTCGGCTACTCAGGAACATTACTGTCTTCTTGGTAAGCAGCTCCAATGTAGATCTGGCCTTGTGTTTTAGGTCATTGTCCTGCTGAAAGGTGAATTCATCTTCCAGTGTCTGATGGAAAGCAGATTGAACCAGGTTTTCCTCTAGGATTTTGCCATGTGCTTCGCTCCATTCTGTGTATCTCTTTTATCTGGAAAACTCCCCAGTCCTTAACGATTACAAGCATACCCATAACATGATGCAGCCACCACTATGCTTGGAATTATGAAGAGTGGTACTCAGTAATGTGTTGTATTGGATTTGCCCCAAACACACTACGTTGTATTCAGGACAAAATATTAATTCCTTTGACACATTTTTTGCAGTATTACTTTAGTGCCTTGTTTAGGATGCAGGTTTTGGAATATTTGTATTCTGTACAGGCTTCCTTCTTCTTTTCACATTGTCAATTAGGTTAGTATTGTGGAGTTACTACAATGCTGTTGATTTATCCTCAGTTTTCTCCTATCACAGCCATTAAACTCTTTAACTGTTTTAAACTCCCCATTGGCCTCATGGTGAAATCTCTGAGCAGTTTCCTTCCTCTCCGGTAACTGAATTAGGAAGGATGCCTGTATCTTTATAGTGACTGGGTGTATTGATACACCATCCAAAGTGTAATTAATAACTTCACCATGCTCAAAGGGATATTCAATCTACCAATAGGTGCCCCTGGAAAATCTCCCTGGTCTTTGTGGGGTACAGAGATGAGGTAGTCATTCAAAAATCATGTTAAACACTATTATTGCACATAGAGTGAGTCCATGCAACTTATTATGTGACTTGTTAAGCAAATTTGTACACCTGCATTTTTTAGGCTTGCCATGACAAAGGACTTGAATACTTATTGACTCAAGACATTTCAGCTTTTCATTTTTAATACATTTGTAAAAATATTTTTTTAAA
>NW_019942555.1:229838-247592 GCF_002910315.2 Salvelinus sp. IW2-2015 | reverse complement strand
CATACTCTGACATTAGTGTTGTGTGTGGTGTGTGTGTGTGTTTGGTGTGTGTGTGTGTGTGTGTGTGTGTGTGTGTGTGTGTGTGTGTGTGTGTGTGTGTGTGTGTGTGTGTGTGTGTGTGTGTGTGTGTGTGTGTGTGTGTGTGTGTGTGTGTGTGTGTGTAGGCCAGTGACATACATTCGGGTTGTAACACAACAAAATGTGAAAAATCAGGGATGTGAATACTTTCTGAAGCCACTGTATGTGTATTAAAGTAGTAAAACGTTTTTGGTCCCATATTCATAGCACGCAATGACTAGATCTAAGCTTGTGTGACTACACATTTGTTGGATGCATTTACTGTTTGTTTTGGTTGTGTTTCAGATTATTTTGCGCAATAGAAATTAATGGTAAATAATTTTTCAGTACTTTTATTGTAAATAAAAAAATAAATATATTTCTAAACACTTCTACATTAATGTGGATGCTACCATGATTATGGATGTCCTGAATGAATCGTGAATAATGATGAGTCATGGTAGCAAATACTAAGCTTTTTACTACTTTAATACGCAAGTGATTTTGTTCCAATACTTTTTGTAAAATGGGGGGAAACGGTACACCGATATGGATGAAAATACCCTCAAATTAAAGCTGACAGTCTTTAAGCTCATAGTCCATTGTATAATTTCAAATCCATAGTGCTGGAATGCAGAGCCAAAACAACAACACATTTGTCACTGTCCCAAGACTTTTGGAGCTGGATATTGACCCAGTTCTAGTGTCACGGCTGTCTCTTCCTCCTCATCCGAGAGGAGAAGTTTGCAGGGAGACTGGCGGGCGGCTCTGGTGGCGCTGGACAGACGGGCGGCTCAGGCGGAGCTGGACAGACGGGCGGCTCAGGCGGCGCTGGACAGACGGGCGCACCTGTAGGGAGGAGACGGAGAGACAGCCTGGTGCGTGGGGCTGCCACAGAACCCACCAGGCTGGGGAGACCTCCAGGACGCTTGGCGTTAGGAGGAGGCACCTGAAGGACCGGGCTGTGGGGGAGCACTGGAGCTCTGGTGCGCAGCCTTGGCACCACTCCCCCAGGCTGGATAACTACTCTAGTCCGGACCCTCCAGAGTGCAGGCACAGGTTGAACCGGGCTGTAGGTAAGCACTGGAGATCTAGTGCCTACTACGCGCACCTCTCCCTTAGGCTCTACTCCCACATTTGCCCGGCACGAGCGGAGCGCAGGCATAGGACGCACTGCACCCTCCCAGCGCCCCGGAGACACAGCACGCAGAGCCGGCGCAGGATACCCTGGACCGAAACAGCGTACCGGCGACCATACGCCCTGGCTGTATGCCCACACTCTCATGACACTTTCGGGGGGCTGCCCTATAGCGCACCGGGCTATGGGCACGTACTGGCGACACCGTGCGCTTAACCGCATAACACGGTGCCTGACCAGTAACACGCTGCTTATAATAAGCACGAGGAGTGAGCTCAGGTCTGCTACCTGGCTTAGCCACACTCCCCGTGTTCCCCCTCCCCAAACATTTTGGGGCTGCCTCGCTGCCGTGCTGCCATGCTGCCTCCTCATATCGGCGCCGCTCAGCTTTCGCTGCCTCCAGCTCTGCTTTGGGGCAGCGATATTCCCCAGCCTGTGCCCAGGGTCCTTCTCCGTTTAAAATCTCCTCCCATGTCCAGGAGTCCTGAGATTTCGGCCGCTGCTGCTGCTGCCCGTTACCACGCTGCTTGGTCCTCTTTTGGTGGGTGATTCTGTCACAGCTGTCTTCTTCCTCCTCATCCGAGGAGGAGAAGTTTGCAAGATCGGAAGACCAATACGCAGCGTGGTAAGTGTTCATCATTTTAATGGAAAAAACTGAACACTACAAAATAACAAAGAAACAACCGTGAAGCTAAATACCAATTGTGCTGACACAAACACCACACATAGACAATCACCCACAACCCAAAATGACAAAACAGGCTACCTAAATATGGTTCCCAATCAGAGACAACGACTTACACCTGCCTCTGATTGAGAACCATATCAGGCCAAACACAGAAACAGACAAACTAGACATACAACATAGAATGCCCACTCAGATCACACCCTGACCAAACAAAACATAAAACATACAAAGCAAACTATGGTCAGGGCGTGACATCTAGCCTATTCAATCCCACTACTCTGTTAAATTCTGTATAGCAATATTGACTATTCTGTGCCAATACTGACTATGGCATTTTAAATGTTTAAGTCTTACTGTAAATGGGCAATTTGGTTGTTAGTGGAATGGGTGTTGTTCCTTGTGCACCATGTTGATGTTTCTGAACAAGTGTGCACCTGTAGTCACATGTTCTCATTCTTTCATGACAGTACATAACATGTTCATAACAGGTCCATTTCATCGCAGTTTACTTAATACAGAGTGTTAAATAGCAGAGTGATTAGACTAATAGCCAGGAGCGCATGAATGTTGATGCATGTGGTCATCAATGGTACCTTATCGCATCAGCTAGAATCAAAGTAGGCCTGATTGTGATGACCTAAGGTCTTAATTCAGTTGAACCAGCATTGTGGTATATACATTTTCCCCATCTTCTGTAGAATCAACTTCTTATTTATTTTTTATAAGAAGTGTTTGTGTGTGCTCGATGCTCGAGTAGTAAACATTGCTATGGTGGGCTGAATTGAATTCCTTAACTTGTTGTGTGAAAGCTGTGAGAAAGCTGACGTGATAATTCTGTTCTTTCTCAGGGGACATCATATTCAATGCACAGGATCCAGAACTACCTCCAGACTTCATATTTGGGGATGACACGGAATTCTTGCCAGAACCCTCGGAACTCCTGGTCAGTATAAATCCCCAACTCACTCATTTCCCACACCTCCCACAATTCCCCACAACTCTATTTCCTCACCCTGGTCTAGTGTGAACGACTCACTCAAGTTACTGCTCAGACAGATTCAGTGTGGTG
The DNA here is from genome assembly GCF_002910315.2 of Salvelinus sp. IW2-2015. NCBI lineage: Eukaryota > Metazoa > Chordata > Actinopteri > Salmoniformes > Salmonidae > Salvelinus > Salvelinus sp. IW2-2015. The sequence continues at coordinate 244,640 of NW_019942555.1, read as the reverse complement.
AGCAAAGGAAGGCAGATGGCTCTGGTTTGCTGTCCAAATCCTTGCGCCATTCTGTTGTTTTGATGCCCTTTTATCTAGAACTCAAGTCCTGGTATTGATATGTGAGGATGAGTCAACAGCCATATTGATCCCATGACATCCAGTGTTCTGTTGAAAAGGCGTTGGTGCATTGCGTAATCGCTTCTTCTGTATGTGCTGGCCTGCATATCCCCCCTTCTGCAGAAAAATGTTGATTGCACCAGGCTAATTTGCAATTGGCAATGAGTCAGTAACTAATCCCATCAGATTGCTTAGAAATGGTTTCCTTATACATTGAGTAAAAAATATTCTAAGATTGTTGCATGATGAGCTTAGATCGCTCAGATGCTAAGCCACTCAGATGTTTAGACACACAAACACATACAGCAATCCCTGGAACTTTCTATTGCAGGTTGCTAGTAGGGATGGGCATGGATATTCAAATATCCGAACAGACGTTAGTATTTGATTACCTGGGATACACATTTTTCATTTTAAAAAACGGGCCTATTTTAACAATGACAAGGCTTTGTCTAAAATTAAATACAAGAGCCACATAGCCTACAACGATAAACCATTACATGTTTTATGACAGTTTTTATGAGTACGTCCCATAAAAAAAGACGCACTGGTAGACGCACCCATTTCACACCTGTAGCTTGTTGTTATTGTCGGTCAATCCAAGATCAAAGCGGCGTTAGTCAGGCTCCATGTGTAGCAAGTGAAGTGGGAGATTTCTAATCAATGCAAAATGGAATTAATTACAGATTAAGTCTGCTAAATGAAAAGGAGTAGGCTAGAATGATCAACTAACAGGTAGGCTGTTTAATATGAATGGAGTTGTTGGGCTGCAATTTCTGAGGCTGGTAAATCTAATGAATGTATCCTTTGCAGCAGAGACTGCTGGGTCTTCCTTTCCTGTGAAGGTTTAACAAGTGAGAGCCAGTTTCATCATAGCACCTGATGGTTTTTGCGACTGGACTTGAAGAAACATTCAAAGTTCTTGAAATTTTCTGGATTGACTGACCTTCATGTAAAGTAATGATGGATAGTCGTTTCGCTTTGCTTATTTGAGCTGTTCTTGCCATTATATGGACTTACCCATATTTGTTAAAATTCGATCTTCTGTATACCACCACTACCTTGTCACAACACAACTGATTGGCTAAAACGCATTACACAAATTAACTTTTAACAAGGCACACTTGTTAAATGAAATGCATTCCAGGTGACTACCTCATGAAGCTGGTTGAGACAATGCCAAGAGTGGGCAAAGCTGTCATCAAGCCGAAGGGTGGCTACTTTGAAGAATCTAAAATCTAAAATATATTTTGATTTGTTGAACACTTTTTGGGTTATTACATGATTCTATGTGTGTTATTTAATAGTTTGATGTCTTCACTATTATTCTACAATGTAGTAAAAATTAAGAAAATACCTTGAAAGAGTAGGTGTGTCTAAACTTTTGACTGGTACTATACAGTTGAAGTCAGAAGTTTACATACAACTTTGGAAGTATGCTTGGGGTCATTGTCCATTTGGAAGATCCATTTGTGACCAAGCTTTAACTTCCCTGACTGATGTCTTGAGATGTTGCTTCAATATCCACATAATTTTACTTCCTCATGATGCCATTTATTTTGTGAAGTGCACCAGTCCCGCCTGCAGCAAAGCACCCCCACAACATGATGCTGCCACCCCAGTGCTTCACGTTTGGGATGGTGTTCTTCGGCTTGCAAGCCTCCCCCTTTTTCCTCCAAACATAACGATGGTCATTATGGCCAAACAGTTCTATTTTTGTTTCACCAGACCTGTAACGGCTTTCTTCCTGAGGTGAAGGAGAGGACCAAAATGCAGCGTAGCCAGTGCTCAACATGTTTAATAACGAACAAGTGAACACTACAAACAACTTACAAAATAACAAACGTGAAAACCGATACAGACCTATCTGGTGCAGAACACAGACACAGAGACAGGAAACAAACACCCACAAAATCCCAACACAAAACAAGCCTCCTATATATGATTCTCAATCAGGGACAACGATTACCATCTGCCTCTGATTGAGAACCATATTAGGCTGGACATAGAAACAGACAAACTAGACACACAACATAGAATTCCCACCCAGCTCACGTCCTGACCAACTAAACACATACAAAACAACAGAAAACAGGTCAGGAACGTGACAAGACCAGAGGACATTTCTCCAAAAAGTACGATCTTTGTCCCCATGTGCAGTTGCAAACTGTAGTCTGGCTTTTTTATGGCGGCTTTAGAGCCGTGGCTTCTTCCTTGCTGAGCGGCCTTTCAGGTTATGGATATAGGACTCGTTTTACTGTGGATATAGATACTTTTGTACCTGTTTCCTCCAGCATCTAAACAAGGTCCTTTCTTTGCTGTTGTTCTGGGATTGATTTTGCACTTTTCGCACCAAAGTACATTAATCTCTAAGAGACAGAACGCGTCTCCTTCCTGAGTTTGTATGACGGCTGTGTAGTCCCATGGTGTTTATACTTGCGTACTATTGTTTATACAGATGAACGTGGTACCTTCAGGCATTTGGAAATTGCTCCCAAGGATGAACCAGACTTGCGGAGGTCCACAATATTTTTTTGAGGTCTTGGCTGATTTCTTTTGATTTTCCCATGATGTTAAGCAAAGAGGCACTGAGTTTGAAGGTAGGCCTTGAAATACATCCACAGGTATATCTCCAATTGACTCAAATTATGTCAATTAGCCTATCAGGAGCTTCTAAAGCCATGACATAATTTTCTGGAATTTTCCAAGCTGTTTAAAGGCACAGTCAACTTAGTGTATGTAAACCTCTGACCCACTGGAATTGTGATACAGTGAATTATAAGTGAAATAATCTCTGTAAACAATTGTTGGAAAAATGACTTGTGTCATGCACAAGGTAGGTTTCCCAACTGACTTGCCAAAACTACAGTTTGTTAACAAGACATTTTTGGAGTGGTTGAAAAACAAGTGTTAATGACGCCAATCTAAGTGTATGTAAACTTCTGACTTCAACTGTACTTGAAATTATAGATTGTCAAATTTATACACAGACATTGAATGCAATATCTACCGTATTGAAACTGAATATATAAATATTGGATTTGAATATTCAGTTATATTCATTCAATTCAGTTTCAAATCATGAAATCCAAGATGAATTTATGAATTAAATGATTCAATTTGTGCATTACAAATAAAAAACATTTATTAAATTCAAATTCAATATCCTATACAAATTCAGAAATTTAGAGGCTTAGCAGTCGTCTGTGAGTTAAATTCTGGGTAGTTGGAAGACAGAGCATTTTACATGGGCATCAATACACCAACACAATCTAGGAACAAACATATCACCTCAATACATTTTTCCTGAGAAATTCACCAGCACACACACCTGATGATATGGTACAGTAATAAGAATACAGTAAAGGCAAGAGTTGAATGGCAACCAGGAATTGGACATAGGGTTGGGCGCTAACTTGTTAATATTGCTTTGTCCCTGTGGAAAACTCACTGCTGGAAATGTTTCAAAGACGACGGATGCCAGACGAGATGCTAAGAGGCTTGGCAAGAGGCTTTTGTTACTTTTGCTTTTACTACAGGGTCTTAAAGTTTTCCACATGGCTATTTCTAAAGCCACCTAAGAGGGAGAAGTTAAATTCCCCAGCCTGTGTCAGAGTCTGGGAGACAAGTGGGGAGGTATTGCTTACTGTCTCATAAACCAGCTGCGCACATAAGGGGAAGCACATCATCGCGCCATTGCTTGCTTGGCAGCCCCACTTTGTTTACTCTCGCTGTCTTTCTGGCCATGTTCTCATAATCCCAAATTTCTCTCTCCCCGGGATGTTTTTTCCTTTCTCCTTCTTGCTCCTCTTCTCTCTCCATCTTTAGGTCTTGCCCTCCCGCTCTCTAATTCCATAAAACCCTGTTTTCCTAACGTTTCGGTCCATTTGCCATTTCCCACCATTGACTCGTAAGCAGACCTCCCCTTCGCCAGTAATAGTTATGAATGAGTCATACGAACTGGAAACTGCAAGGTAGGAATTTGGGAAGAGCTAAAAGTGAACAACTGAACCAGGTGACAGAGCAACTTATTTCCTCATTGGAAGAAGAACTTGCAACAGCTGCATAAACCACCTTTTGACTTACATTTGAACAACTATAGTGTAAAGATTTCCCTTCACTGGAATTAAGGGGCCTAGCCCAAACCATGAAAAGCAGGCCCAGACCATTTTTCCTCATCCACCAAACTTTACAGTTGGCACTATGCATTTTGGCAGGTAGCATTCTCTAGACATCCGCCAAACCCAGATGTGTCTGTCGGATTGCCAGATGGTGAAGCATGATTCATCACTCCAGAGAACACGTTTCTACTGCTCCAGTGTCCAATGGTGGCGAGCTTTACACTACTCCGGCAGACACTTGGCATTGCGCATGGTGATCTTAGGCTTGTGTGCTTGTGTGCGGCTGCTCGGCCATGAAAACCCATGAACAGTTATTGTGCTGAAGTTGCTTCCAGAGGCAGTTTGGAACTTAGTAGTGAGTGTTGCAACCGAGCATTGATGATTTTTTTGCTACTCTAACCTGGTGGTCCCAGCGCGCACGACCCACGTGGAGTTCCAGGTCTCAGGCAGCCTCTGGAACTGCCGATCTGCGGCCAACAAGGCAGAGTTCATCTCAGCCTATGCTTCCCTCCAGTCCCTCGACTTCTTGGCACTGACGGAAACATGGATTACCACTGATAACACTGCTACTCCTACTGCTCTCTCCTCGTCTGCCCACGTGTTCTCGCACACCCCGAGAGCTTCTGGTCAGCGGGGTGGTGGCACTGGATCCTCATTCTCCTCCAACGTGGACATTCTATCTTTCTCCCTGACCCATCTGTCTATCGCCTCCTTTGAATTCCATGCTGTCACAGTTACCAGCCCTTTCAGCTTAACATCCTTATCATTTATCGCCTCTCAGGTTCCCTTGGAGAGTTCATCAATGAGCTTGGACGCCCTGATAAGTTCCTTTCCTGAGGATGGCTCACCTCTCAGTTCTGGGTGACTTTAACCTCCCCACGTTCTACCTTTGATCATTCCTCTCTTGCTCTCTTTCCACATCCTCTCCTCTTTGACCTCACCTCTCCACTTCCCCCCCTACTCACAGAGCAGGCAATTACGCTTGACCTCATCTTTACTAGATGCTGTCTTCCACTAATCTCATTGCAATTCCCTCCAAGTCTCCGACCACTACTTGTATCGCTTTTCCCTCTCGCTCTCATCCAACACTTCCCAACACTGCCCCTACTCGGATGGTATCGCGCCGTCCCAACCTTCGCTCTCTCTCCCCCGCTACTCTCCTCCTCTTCCATCCTATCATCTCTTCCCTCTGCTCAATAACCTTCTCCAACCTTCTCCTGATTTCTCGCTCCTCAACCCTCTCTCCTCCCTTTCTGCATCCTTTGACTCTCTATGTCCCCTATCCTCCAGGCCGCTCGGTCCTCCCCTCCTGCTTCCGTGGCTCGACGACTCATTGCGAGCTCACAGAACAGGGCCCCGGGCAGCCGAGCGGAAATGGAGGAAAATCGCCTCCCTGCGGACCTGGCAATCCTTTCACTCCTCCTCTCTAACATTCTCCTCTTCTGTCTCTGCTGCTAAAGCCAATTTCTACACTCGAATATCCAAGCATCTGCCTCTAACCCTAGGAAGCTCTTTGCCCTTCCTCCATCCCTCCTGGGGATGCACTCTCCCCTCTCTCCCCTCCTCCTCTCTGCTGATTCGACTTCGTGTCAATCATTTTATTGAAAAGAGGTTCGACGACATGCCGATCCTCGTTTGCTAAGTCTAGAGACGGACACCGCTGGTCTCTGGCCACACTGCCCATACCCTGATGCTTTGACCTTTCTTTCCTCCCTCTCTATCCAGATGAAATCTCGCGTCTTGTTGACGGCCGTCCGCCCAACACTACCCGCTTGCTTCCCCTCCTCTTTCTCCAGACCAATTTCCGGAGACCTTCTCCCTTAACCTCACCTCGCTCATCAACTCATCCTTGGACCGCTGGCTACGTCCCTTCCGTCTTCAAGAGAGCGAGAGTTGCACCCCCTTCTGAAAAAAACTACACTCGATCCCTCCGATGTCAACAACTACAGACCATATCCTTCTTTCTTATCTCTCCAAAACTCTTGCAACGTGCCGTTCTTGGCCAGCTCTCCTGCTATCTCTCTCCAGAATGACCTTCTTGATCCAAATCAGTCAGGTTTCAAGACTAGTCATTCAACTGAGACTGCTCTTCTCTGTTGTCACGAGGCGCTCCGCACTGCTAAGCTAACTCTCTCTCCTCTGCTCTCTTCCTTCTAACCTATCGGCTGCCTTTGATACTGTGAACCATCAGATCCTCCTTCTCCACCCTCTCCGAGCTGGGCATCTCCGGTGCGGCCACGCTTGGATTGCGTCCTTACCTGACAGGTCGCTCCTACCAGGTGGCGTGGCGAGAAACTGTCTCCGCACCACGTGCTCTCACCACTGGTTCCCCCAGGGCTCTGTTCTAGGCCCTCTCCTATTCTCGCTATACACCAAGTCACTTGGCTCTGTCATATCCTCACATGGTCTCTCCTATCATTGCTATGCAGACGACACACAATTAATCTTCTCCTTTCCCCCTCTGATAACCAGGTGGTGAATCGCATCTCTGCATGTCTGGCAGACATATCAGTGTGGATGACGGATCACCACCTCAAGCTGAACCTCGGCAAGACGGAGCTGCTCTTCCTCCCAGGGAAGGACTGTCCGTTCCATGATCTCGCCATCACGGTTGACAACTCCATTGTGTCCTCCTCCCAGAGTGCTAAGAACCTTGGCGTGATCCTGGACAACACCCTGTCGTTCTCAACTAACATCAAGGCGGACCGTTTCCTGTAGGTTCATGCTCTACACATTCGCAGAGTACGACCCTGCCTCACGCAGGAAGCGGCGCAGGTCCTAATCCAGGCACTTGTCATCTCCCGTCTTGGTACTGCAACTCGCTGTTGGCTGGGCTCCCTGCCTGTGCCATTAACCCTACAACTCATCCAGAACGCCGCAGCCCGTCTGTGTTCAACTTTCCCAAGTTCTCTCACGTCACCCCGCTCCTCCGCTCTCTCCACTGGCTTCCAGTTGAAGCTCGCATCGCTACAAGACCATGGTGCTTGCCTACGGAGCTGTGAGGGGAACGGCACCTCCGTACCTTCAGGCTCTGATCAGGCCCATACACCCAAACAAGGGCACTGCGTTCTTCCACCTCTGGCCTGCTCGCCTCCCTACCTCTGAGGAAGTACAGTTCCCGCTCAGCCCAGTCAAAACTGTTTCGCTGGCTCTGGCACCCAATGGTGGAACAAACTCCTCCCCACGAGCCAGGTCAGCGGAGCATCACCACCTTCCGGAGACACCTGAAACCCCACCTCTTTAAGGAATACCTAGGATAGGATAAAGTAATCCTTCTAACCCCCCCCCCCCTTAAAAGAGTTAGATGCACTATTGTAAAGTGGTTGTTCCACTGGATATCATAAGGTGAATGCACCAATTTGTAAGTCGCTCTGGATAAGAGCGTCTGCTAAATGACTTAAATGTAATGTAAATGTAATTTTTAAGTGCTGCTCGTTTCAGCACTTGGTCCCGTTCTGTGAGCTTGTAGCCTACCACTTCGCAGCTGAGCTGTTGCTCCTAGACGTTTCCACTTCACAATAACAGCACTTACAGTTGACCGGGGCAGCTTTAGAAGGGCAGAAATTTGACAAACTAACTTGTTGGAAAGGTGTTATCCTATGACGTTGCCACATTGAAAGTCGCTAAGCTCTTCAGTAAGGCCATTTAAAAAAAAAAAGTTTAACTTTTTATTTTATTTAACCTTTATTTAACTAGACAAATCAGTTAAGAACAAATTCTTATTTACAATGACGGCCTACCCGAGCCAAACCTGGACGATGCTGGACCAATTGTGCGCCGCCCTATGGGACTCCCAATCACGGCCGGCTATGATGCAGCCTGGATTCGAACAAGGGACTGCAGTGACGCGTCTTGCACTGTGCAGTGCCTTAGACTGCTGCGCCACTCGGGAGCCACATTCTATGTCTGCCAATTTTTGTCTATGGAGATTGCATGGCTGTGTGCTCAATTTTATACAACTGTCAGCAACGGGTGTGGCTGAAATAACCGAATCCACAAATTTGAATGGGTATCCACATCGTTTTGTGAATATATAGGGTAGCATTACAGTGGGGTTCATACACACACATACATGTAGTTTGGCTCACTGTCCAATTTCTCATCTTTAGATTTCAGATAGAGGTTTGGGCCAAACAGATTTGCTTGGGGCATGCACTCAGGACAGGAAGCCAAAGTGTGCAGCAAGTGTAGGCTACACAAATCATGTACGTACACACACTTCAATACACAAATGTATCTGGGTCTTGCCAATGCTGGGTCTTTCCAAAGCCCACCACTCAAACACGTGCTAATGAACTCAACCATTAATCACATCACACACTCTTCACCAAACAACACCCTATTTAGGTTACAAACATGTCAACAACGAGGCGCTGAGATTTTCCATTTAATCAAAATATCCCAACACGTACCTTTTTTTGCCCATACACAAGCAAGTCAATATAAACATGGACTTAAAGTGCATCGAGTGAATTGTTATTGTCCTTGGAACTGCCATGTTTTTTTTACACTCAAAGGGGGCGTAAATATTTATCTTCTCAGGGTCTTGCAGTATTCCTGACGTCTCAGCTAAATGTTCGTCTTGTTTACAGTGTTAGTAGCCTCCTCCATTGTGTGTTTTTGGCCCTCTTGTAAGTCTGTCACTTTTCACTATTGAAGCTGCGTAACATTATAACCTATCTGTGTAATTTTAATTACGGGCAATGTTGAAACTACAATGGGAAGTTCAAAAATGAATTGATAACCAAAAGTTGGCTTAATGATTTTAAGAGACGCACTGTACAGCAGAGAATTTCACATGGAGATGATCACAAGCAGATGCTTGTTTTGTGAGGCTGTTTGGTTCACTCGTTTAGTTGACCTTTAAGACATATTTTGATAACTTATTGATGAGATAAAATGCAAATCAATACTAACAATGTTGGCCTCATCAACTCAGGGGACATCTTAACCTTGACGCCTAGTATCACTAAGTTCACAGGGCAAATCTGAGATGAACCCTAAGCTTGGCTAATTGACAGTCCTAGTCTCTTAAATGTAATGGCAAAATGTAGAGTTCCGCCTAAATAGACATACCCAAAGGTAACAGCTATTCATGTGTAATTACATGATTCTGACATGCAACAACTTGGTATATTTGGAAAGAAGACATCTGGGAGATTATGAGGAAATGATCAGAAGATAGGAGTTACATAATTCAGAATACACAAGATCAAGCACACACAAAATACGTTTTTGTTTTTTTATTTTAAAAGTAATCTTTAATTGGCAAGCTAATAGTGAATTATCGATGACTAGAGCTGAAAACACAGCAGATGGCTTCTACAACGTGTGAACAATATCAGGAGAAAGAAAACAACTAGAAATGGGCAAATGTTTTAGTAAGTTGTGTCAGGTGTGGTCACTGGACCAAGTATCCCTAAACCTCCCCAAAGTGGCATATGCTATTTGTTCAGTATAAAATCATAATTTATACCATATCAACCTCACTCAAACATTGTGGTGGTGTTATGGGGTATCCAGGGTACATTCAAGTATCCTTTCCACCTCTCCAAAGTGTCAGAATGTGATAATTGCACTGTTTTTGCATACTGGATGTGCCTAAAAGTTATTGGTCACTATATAAACTACATTTCTACAACACCAACCTCTCTCAAACATTGTTGTGGTGTCGGGGAACATACAGGGGATATCCAAGGGTTTTCCCAACCTCTCCAAAGTGCCTGAACGTTTAGCGTAGGCATATCCAATGTATTGGTCCCACATACAAATGAACTGTTTACCCAAACAATATAAAAGCGAGATATACAGTACTAGTCAAAAGTTTGGACACCTACTCATTCAAGGCATTTTCTTTATTTTTACTATTTTCTACATTGTAGAATAAAAGTAATGACATCAAAACTATGAAATAACACATGGACTCATGTGGTAACCAAAAAAGTGTTAAACAAATCAAAATATATTTTATATTTTATATTCTAAAAAGTAGCCACCCTTTGCCTTGATGACAGCTTTGCACACTCTTGGCATTCTCTCAACCAGCTTCACCTGGAATGCTTTTCAGTCTTGAAGGAGTTCCCTCACATGCTGAGCACTTGTTGGCTGCTTTTCCTTCACTCTGCAGTCCAACTCATCCCAAAGCATCTCAATTGGGTTGAGGTCGGGTGATTGTGGAGGCCAGGTCATATGATGCAGCACTCCATCACTCTACTTCTAGGCCAAATAGCCCTTACAGAGCCTGGAGGTGTGTTGGGTCATTGTCCTGTTGGAAAAACAAATGATAGTCCCACTAAGCAGGTAACATCATATTTTTGATGCGCAAAGATAGTCACTCGGTGGACATTTGATGTTGCCATAAAGTCAAATGGCTAGATTTGTTCCTCGAGACTTAATGATTAATTTTATATGTAGCTATAGCTCAAACACAGACCAAATCGAAGCTTACCTTTTTGTTGTTTGGTGAAAACGGTGTGTAAAATAAACATTTTGACTCTCGGGGCTGGTGATCAATAACGGTAGGTCACAGGCAGACAAATAAGATATCCTCATGATCTGTGGAGTCCCGGCTTTTGTTGTGTATCAACGTATTCCGTGTTTATTTTGTTTATGCTTCACAACGCTAACCGGAATGAAGGTAGCAGCCGTCTTGAAATTAGGTCATCGGCTCAGCCTGCCCTAATATATTTGTATGCCCATATATGGTATTAAGTCACACCAAAGATTTGAAGGCACCGATCAATAGCCAAGATACTCAGCTTTCCGCAGATATCCTGCTTTTGCAGATAGGGGCTACCATTCTCATACCAGACTGAATTAAATAAAATAAAAACAAATAGGTTGCCCAAATATGGGGACTTTACATTTAAGAGGCTAGACAGGTAGGCCTATGTTTTAAGGCGCCATGCAAAACACACTAAAGCCCCACTATAGTGCAGGGCTGTCTGGTAATATCTTTTCAGGCTTATCCCGAAGCCAATTATCATCAGCATGACCACAAAGTTCATTAGGTCAGATGTTTTTGATACTTCTCAAGAACTCCACAATTTGAGAAACCCTCAAACCGCTTTCCCAAAGAAGCCCTTTTAGTACTAAAACCACCACCCAGGATGATGAAAGAGACTCTATAGGCATAAATAGAAGGCACATTAAAAGCCACATGTGGTCACTAGACACAGAGCCACAGCAACACATCATCACCTGTTTTTGACAGATGATTTCATACATACTTCTTCAGAACCACAAAATGAGGGGGCCATTTTGAGCAGACAATACACTACTTATTATGTCCATTATGATTAAAGGTCTATAGGTCTAAGAAGCTAGCTTCTGGGTTATGAAGATGGAAGATTATGAATGGAATACATGTTATGCCTATTGTGGTTTGGTATTACCAGGTATAAGCTGCTTGTAAGCAGGTAGCCTACCTACAAAATGTGTGTTTGCTTGTTGGCAGTGTTCTGACATTCTGCATCACCCAGCCCATATGTATTACCCATCAGGGCCACTGCCTTACAGTTCCTAACCTCAGACTCATTACACACTTTTAATTGGTTCTAATCGCTTCAACCATGGCAACAGGCTCCATAAGTCTGTATAAGAAATACTGTATACCACATAAGGGAAAGGATTTATAAGGAAATAGTCACTGGCTCATATGACCTGGAAATTAAACCAGTGGGACTTACTGTACGATTGCCCTGTTTACTGTAATCATCCCTTTACTAGGCTGACACCACATAATAATGGCCAAAACGGAGCGAATGGAATGGTTTCCATGTGTTTGATGTATTTGATACCATTACACTTATTCTGCTCCAGCCATTACCACGAGCCCGTCCTCCCCAATTAACGTGCCACTAACCTCCCATGGCTGACACATTTTGTAGCGCCATAACCTAACGACTCAATGTTTGTGTTTTTAATTGGTGGCTATGTACCTCCTGAACAAAGAGTGGTTATAGGATGTAATATGTAATGTAATTACAGCCATGGGAAACACTTAGCGAAAGATGAAGCACATTCGAAATGAGACAAATTGGGGAGATAAGTAGGCCCAAAATGGAGCTGTGCTGGTCTAAAGTCGAGACTAGACTTACCAGTGGTTCGTTACTTTGTGGGCGGTGGTGGACTGAGACTGATCTTGCTGCATTTATTTCATTAATCAGGTAGGCTTGATTTTTTAAATTGGTGATTTTGGAAGACTACGGGCCAAAGGTAGGTAGCATAAACGTAACATATGGATTTGTATTCATATACGCATCAAAAGTCCCAACTGAAAGTTACACCTCACTTTAAAAATGTTCGAGTTATAACATAAAACCGATCAAAAAGTCATGCCTGACTTTTTTTATTTTTTATGGAGGACCCGGCAAGCCAGCCTATTCCCAATAATGTAAACTTTTTAAGTTTAACCACATCGTTTGCACTCATGACTACTGGTTTCAATTACATTTTCAGCCATCTTACAAGCAATTTTGTTTTACAAATCAGTAAGATTTTTATTTTTTACAAATCAGCTTGGAACGTTGCTAGCCAACTAGCCTGCTAACGTTAGCCCTACTAGCCCGCTAACGTTAGCCCTACTGGCCTGCTAACGTTAGCCCTACTGGCCTGCTAACGTTAGCCCTACTGGCCTGCTAACGTTACGGTAGCACTGCATGAGTCAGCCAGTTGCAATCAATACCTAGCTTACAGCTACATTAAAGTAAACCAAAGTTTTGGAAATACGTAACACCATCTAACCTGTTATCAAATAATATTACTTATATATGCAGTTATTTTAGCCAGGAAGCCAGCCAGCTAAAGTTATTTTAGCCTGCTAGCTAGCCTAGCCAGCTACCTAGCCTAGCTAGCCAACCACCACGGTCGACATAGCTAAGTAGTAAGCTAGAGATGTATTTGTTTTTTTCTTATTTAATGTACATAGTACCTTGTCAACGCTTGGTCCTGAATGCAATTACATGCTAGCATGGCTAGTAGCTAACGTTAGCTAGGTAGCACTGGTATATGCTGTTGACAACAGTGCATAGGTAGTTCATAAATATTTAAAAACACAACTATTTTTGGAGTTATAGGTAACCACACCATGACTTCAACTAAGTTACTAAATCTTTGAATGCACTACATTGTTACTTTGGTGATTAAAAACTTATGCTGCCTACCCTTTAACAACAGTTCTGTTCTAATGTGGTTTCTTTGCACTCTACATTGCATAATAGAGCTCTAAACAGCACAAAATGAATGCCTTGTGGCCTGACTTGTCTTCCTATTTGAGGTTATACCTCGTTACTACCCTTTCAAATTACCACCAGTAGCCCCCATCCAAGTCTATAAAGTTCCCTTGGCAGTCCCTGTGTTCTAATTGTTTCTTCTTGAGGCTACCATTTTCCAGCAGTCCATTGTGGGCTATTCGGCCAATAGAAGAGGCCTATCGGCCACACTCCTGGCAGCCGGCCCAAAGTCTCTTAGTTCTTATAGGTAAAATCCTAAATGGGGTCATTGGGATGTTCCAACTGTGATGTCACCCGATTGAAGTTGAAATGTAAAAAAGTTAAGGTAAGGGTTAAGGTTAGATAACGGTTATGGGTAGGGTCTACAACAAACCAATGTTGTAGAGTGGCTTGAGAGGAGAGGGACTGAGCTCCACAATGGAGCTCCCTCTCCTCCTGCCTGATGACAGGAATATGATGAAGAATGACGGCTAGGGACCTGCTGGGAAGACTGAGGAAGGCGAGGAAACTGACAGGAAGAGGAAGATGACTCATTTAGTCACGTGGCAGACTATGTAGTGTGTACTAGACTGCATGCTGGTTCAAATTCAGAGGTGAAGACAGATGTTAATTTGAAATAGTAGCCTGAAAAGTTGTCTGATCTCTCGTTTCTAACCCACAAATAAACTTTACTGAAACAAAAATCAGAGGCCAATTTCAGGTTTAAATACCAGGGTTAGTACAGGTAAATCTTCAAAGTCATGGCGAAGCGTTTGTTTATACAGTTGAAGTTGGAAGTGTACATACACCTTAGCCAAATACATTTAAAAATAGTTTTTCACAATTCCTGACATTTAATCCTAGTAAAAATGCCCTGTCTTAGGTCAGTTAAGATCACCACTTCATTTTAAGAATGTGAAATGTCAGAATAATAGTAGAGAATGATTAATTTCAGCTTTTATTTCTTTCATCACATTCCCAGTGGCTCAGAAGTTTACATACACTCAATTAGTATTTGGTAGCATTGCCTTTAAATTGTTTAACTTGGGTCAAACGTTTTGGGTAGCCTTCCGCAAACCTTCTCACAATAAGTTGGATTCGTTTTGGCTCATTCCTCCTGACAGTGCTGGTGTAACTGAGTCAGGTTTGTAGGCCTTCTTGCTCGCATATACGCTTTTTCAGTTCTGCCCACAAATTTTCTATAGGATTGAGGTCAGGGCATTGTGATGGCCAGTCCAATACCTTGACTTTGTTGTCCTTAAGCCATTTTGCCACAACTTTGGAAGTATGCTTGTGGTCATTCTCCATTGTGTCCTCCTCCCAGAGTGCTAAGAACCTTGGCGTGATCCTGGACAACACCCTGTCGTTCT
>NW_019942555.1:221075-229456 GCF_002910315.2 Salvelinus sp. IW2-2015 | reverse complement strand
CCCCCTCCGTCCTTCAGGCTTACTGATCAGGCCCTCACCCAACAAAGGGCACTGCGTTCATCCACCTCTGGCCTGCTCGCCTCCCTACCTCTGAGGAAGTACAGTTCCCGCTCAGCCCAGTCAAACTGTTCGCTGCTCTGGCACCCAATGGTGGAACAAACTCCCTCACGACGCCAGGTCAGGGAGTCAATCACCACCTTCCGGAGACACCTGAAACCTCACCTCTTTAAGGAATACCTAGGATAGGATAAAGTAATCCTTCTAACCCCCCCCCCCTTAAAAGAGTTAGATGCACTATTGTAAAGTGGTTGTTCCACTGGATATCATAAGGTGAATGCACCAATTTGTAAGTCGCTCTGGATAAGAGCGTCTGCTAATGACTTAAATGTAATGTAAATGTCATTGTCCATTTGGAAGACCCCATTTGCGACCAAGCTTTAACTTCTTGACTGATATCTTGATGTTGCTTCAATATATCCACTCATTTTACTTCTTATTTTCGGAAGTGCACCAGTCCTTCATGCAGCAAAGCACCCCCACAACATGATGCTGCCACCCCTGTGCTTCATGGTTGGGATGGTGTTCTTCGGGTGCAAGCCACTCCCTTTTTTCCTCCAAACATAACGATGGTCATTGAGTTGAGTTTATTTTATTTTTACAGGACAGTGCACATTAATCATGTTTCAGTAAAAGTGCCGGTTTTAGCCAGCCGGCTAATTTTCAACCGCAGTCCCTGGGCAGGTTATTAAAAACAATTACAATATAGACAATCATTGAGCAGTGAGCACATGCAGAGCAACATAGGGCAAGCAAGACATAGCATACAGACAGAGCAACATAGAACAAAAGCATTATGGCCAAACAGTTCTATTTTTGTTTCATCAAACCAGAGGGACATTTCTCCACAAATTACAGTCTTTGTCCCCATGTGCAGTTGCAAACTGTAGTCTGGCTTTTTTTTATGGCGGTTTTGGAGCAGTGGCTTCTTCCTTGCTGAGCGGCCTTTCAGGTTATATCGATATAGGACTCGTTTTACTGTGGATATAGATACTTTTGTACCTGTTCCTCCAGCATCTTCACAAGGTCCTTTGCTGTTGTTCTGGGATTGATTTGCACTTTTCACACCAAAGTACGTTCATCTCTAGAAGACAGAACGCGTCTCCTTCCTGAGCGGTATGACGCCTGCGGGGTCCATGGTGTTTATACTTGCGTACTGTCTGTAAACAATTGTTGGAAAAATTACTTGTGTCATGCGCAAAGTAGATGTCCTAACCGACTTGCCAAAACTATAGTTTGTTAACAAGAAATGTGTGGAGTTGTTGAAAAACGAGTTAAGTACTCCAACCTAAGTGTATGTAAACTTCCGACTTCAACTGTATAACACAGTATATGTTTTGGTGATTTTTCTGTAAAGCAGTATCTGTAGTTTAAACTACCCATGTCTACAGTGTAGAGGTCACAAACCACAACAAGCCGTCTGAAACTGTTCTGCAGTCATCGCAATAATTATCCTCCGTGTGACTGACACAAGTTGCAATGTTGGAAAAAGATTAAGGCGTAGCGATTGAGACAGTTTGCAGACTCTCACAAGAGAAGTGCTCGTTGTACTAGATTGAAAATAGTATTTCAATCAATACTTTATGCCACTGTGAGTTGGAGGCAGAATTTGACCAAGTATTTTTGTACAGAAGCACAACATTATTTTCTGTCAGTATTCTTCATATATGGTCAACCGGATTACAAACATCTACTTGTTCAAGGTTATTTACTCATAAACAACAGTCATCTGTACAGGCTACACTTATCCATACTCCCTCTCTGCCCTCTACCTCCACTCGTCTGCCCCTCTGTCCCTCTCTGTCTGTAATTAGTAATTAGTCTGGTTGGGACCTGCCCAGACCTCTACTGAAACAGCCCCTTGGCCTGGGAGTTTCCCTGGTGATTAATGTCTCAACCAATGTCAATCAAGTTTCAATAAAATGTATTTCATGAAACCCTTTTTACATCTGCAGTTGTAACAAAGTGCTATACAGATACCCAGCCTAAAACCCCAAAGAGCAAGCAATCCAGATGTAGAAGCATAGTGGCTAGGAAAAACTATCTAGAAAGGCAGGCTCCTAGGAAGAAACCTAGAGAGGAACCAGGCTCAGAGGGGTGGCCAGTCCTTTTCTGGCTGTGCCAGGTGGAGATTAAAAGCGTATAAGGCCATTTAGGCCAGATCTGTTCTTCAAGACGTTCAAACGTTCGTACATGACCAGGAGGTTCAAATAATATCCACAGTGGTTATAGAGGGTGTAGCAGTTTGACACCTCAGCTGTCTCGACCACTGTGTTGACCACTGTCTCGACCACTGTGTGTGTGTGTGTGTGCACGTGTTTGTTACAGCAGTGAATGTGTGTGCGACTGTGCGTGTATTTACCTGTGTCACCTCCATGTCCTCTTTGTTTTGTCATAGACCCCAGCTTGTTCCCACGTGTCCTTTCAGACAACACAGCTTATTGTCACAGAGACAGCAGGCTTCTCTGGCTAGCTCCAATCACAGGCCCCCAGCCCTAAAAAAAAAGACCGGATAAGTAATTTGAACCAGTCATGATATGAGAGTAGCTGATAGCGGCACTAGCGATAGCCCACTCACTCCACCCTGACTGACTCTGCATTGGGAATTACCCACATACAGGATGCACATTCCTAATAGCAAGTTGTATGTGGGACTTTTCATTTTGGTAAACCCCACATTTTTTCTTTAGACAAATCCAGGGCTTTCCAGCATCGTTAGAGACACAACATCTGTCAGATGTAGATGTAACATGACAAAAAACACTTTGAAGCTGAGTTTTCCTTCTTTTAAGGCAAGTATAAACATTAGTTGTTGTTATGTCAGTTAAGGAAACATATTGGCTATCGCTGTCATTAACAACAACCGTCTGTTTTTCGTGAAGGGGAGAGCTTGCTACTCTTGAGTGCTTGCTTGGTGTGTTAAGGACTGAAAAAACTGTAATTTTGAATTACATGTTCTCTGCCTGTTGCTTGTAACCAAGACATTTTAATGACAGATCGAAACTTCAGCTTATGAGACCTTGCTATGTGTTTTGAAGGTTTCCTACTGTATGCTGACTGAACAAGATTGAAAAGCAACTAGGAAACTAGGCCCTTTGAGAAATGTACTGGACCCAAATGCATTGGGTGCATAACCCATTAGGGCGTCCACCCACGGTGCTCAAAATGACAGAAATCGCATTTAGATTATGGTAATGCATTTTAACAGAACAGAACTCCTCTAACGAAGAGGCCGATAAAACATAATTTTCAAACATTTGCCAAAATGCAATTAGAGGAAAAACATCAATCTAAAACGGCCCCCCTGATGCAAGCCGTTCCATATGTGACAGAGATGAAAATAGAAAGAGGGGGAATTTAAAGATGCAACAACTAGGATGGGTTGCTAATATGACTAGAATTGTGCCTTTGGCTTCTGGATAACAAAAGAAAGTTGATATGAAAACCAATAGAACAAGAGAGAAATGGCATATGAGTAAGTCTAAGTTTCCCTTATAGTAAATTTTATATATACATTTGCCGAAATTATATAATAAATCATTCTAAATACTTCACCAGAGAGCATGCTGCAGAGGAATTGAGGATCATTTGCTTCTTTAAAAAAATAGCTGTGAATTGTTTCAAATCACAAGCTCGTAGGCCTACGATGGCTGTTTGGGAAGCCCACAATTTGTGCAGCGTGCGTGGCAATAGACCTAGCTGATTAGCTGTCAGTGAAAAACATCTAAAATATGTCTGAAGATAATGTATCTTGAGTATAATTGAAAGTGTTGAGACAAGAAGAAGGGGAGGGGTGTGTGGCAATGATATAGGTGTGTCTCTCTCCAGAATGCATGCTCAACGAAGTCTGTTTTTTTACATCCATTGCAAATTATAATAGGTCCTCACAGTATTTGAAAAGTCTTTCCAATAACCTCCCCCTCTAATCAACAAGCCTAGGTGTGAAAGACCAAAATATAATGATCTCATGTTCCCATATATCCAGTGGAAACGTCATAAAATACCTGCACACTTTTTCCTTGCACAAAAAGTGTCGAGGCCCTGGATAAATTGTAAGCTTACCAAACTTGAAACTCACACGCCACCTAATGAAGTAATTGCCTATTGGTTAATTTGAAGCAAGGTAAGAAATCAAGTTTTATTAGTCACATGCTCCAAATACAACAGGTGTAGATCTTACAGTGAAATGCTTACTTATGAACCCCTAACCAACAATGTACATGTAGGTAGAGTTATTAAAGTGACTGCATAGATGACAACAGAGTAGCAGTGGTGTAAAGAGGGGGTGTAGTAGCTTTCTTTCCGCTTTACCATAGCCACTGCCCAAGCTTGAAGCGGGGTTGTTTCGTACGCATACAGTCCACACTCAAGGTTTCCAAACGGCCAAACATTCAATGAGATCCAGGGATATGGTGCAACAATTTTTTTTATTCTTATATCTAACAAAAAATGATTATCCAATCAAGTTAAAGCATAGATTACTTGATATGGGAAATACATAATATGATCTGTCTGTCTGTATGTATGTCTGTATGGTCAAAAAACTATACCGCTCCCGCGTCTAGCAAGGACTCCTTCCCCCGAAGGCCCAACTTCCTGCCTTTATCCTAACACACTTACCACAGTACAATGAATGGGCAAGAGGGGGGGCCAAAAACTAAGTTACACTAACAACAAATTAATATATCTCAATCAGGTAAATATAAATCATAAAGGTATGTACCTAATATTTTATCATATACATTAATATTTCATATATTTACACAAATGTACATGGAGTTCGGTATGTTCAGTCTTTTATACAAATATGTCCAAATCGGCTCTAACGGGGTGAGGGTTGCACTGCAAATAGTCTGGGTAGCCATTTGACTAGATGTTCAGGAGTCTTAGAAGGGGTAGAAGCTGTTTAGAAGCCTCTTGGACCTAGACTTGGTGCTCCGGTACCGCTTGCTGTGCGGTAGCAGAGAGAGTCTATGACTAGGGTGGCTGGAGTCTTTGACAGTTTTTAGGGCCTTCCTCTGACACCACCTGGTATAGAGGTCCTGGATGGCAGGAAGCTTGGCCCCAGTGATGTACTGGGCCTTTTGCACTACCCTCTAGTGCCTTGCGGTCGGAGGCCAAGCAGTTGCCATACCAGCCAGTGAGGCAATCAGTTAGGATGCTCTTGATGACGCATCTGTAGAAGGTTTTGATGATCTGAGGACCCATGTCTAATCTTTAGTCTTTTCAGTCTCGGCCGCTCTTTCTCCGCCTCCTCTTCATGCAGATCACGGGGATCGGGGTCTGTTCCCGAGGAAGCGGTATATCCTTCGCGTCGTGCTCGTCAGAGTCATGAAAGGAATAAAAAGGATTCTGCAAGTCCGTGATGAGTAATCGCAGTCCTGATGTCCAGAAGTTATTTTCGGTCATAAGAGACGGTAGCGGCAACATTATGTACAAAATAAGTAAAAAAATAAGGTGCAAATTAACGAACAATAAACAGAATCGGCTGGGGGCACGTAAAATGGTTGCCTTCTGCTCCGGCGCCATCTTAGTGCATGAGACATGCCTCATAATATGAAATAAAACCTTTCAGGTTTCAAACAATTAAGTAGGCCTATGTTTTGAAAATACATAGCTCACATTGTAAAGTGGTGGGTGACACGTTGCCTGTATTTAAATGCTGAATGGGAGCCGCGCTTCAATGACCGAATAAAATGAATAGCTCTTTTTAATCGTGGCCGTCAACTTTTGTTAATACGTCTTTGCATTTAGATGTGTTGCACAATGAATGGGCTTGATTTGATTTTGATTTATAAAAGGACATTTTACTCCAGTCGCAACCAGCTGAGGAGCTGCAGCAGAAATCCCGCAAAAAATAGGCTATGTGGGTGTGATAGTTGTGTTTTTATGAATAAGATAGGCATACATGACGACAAACGCCAATTTAAGTCCACTAAATTATGCAAATTAACCTGTAGATCAATAAACATGCTGGTCAAATGTGTTTCCAACAATGAATAAAAAGCATTATTTTGCAATGGGATAGATTTTTCTCCCGGTCAATTTGGCTGGCAACAATTTTATTTATCGGCTTTTAATTTGCTCCGAACCGACAAGGTGAATAATCTGTGGTTGTGCCTTTTGAGCAAGGCACTTCAACCAGTCAATCAAATGTATTTATTAAGCCCTTCTTACCTCAGCTGATGTCACAAAGTGCTGTACAGAAACCCAGCCTAAAACCCCAAACAGCAAGCAATGCAGGTGTAGAAGCACGGTGGCTAGGAAAAACTAAGCGTTACCTTTGCTGCGGAGGATAAGTTCATTAGAGTTACCAGCCTCAGAAATTGCAGGCCAAATAAATGCTTCAGAGTTCAACTAACAGACAAATCTCAGAGGAGACTGTGTGAATCAGGCCTTCATGGTCAAATTGCTGCATAGAAACCACTACGAAAGGACACTAATAACAAGAAGAGACTTGCTTGAGGCAAGAAACACGAGCAATGGACATTAGACTGGTGGAAATCTGTCCTTTCCAAATGTGAGATTTTGGGCTCCAACCGCCTTGTCTTTGTGAGACGCAGAGTAGCATTTGGTACCCACCATGAAGCATAGAGGAGGTGGTGTAGGGGTGCTTTGCTGGTGACACTGTCTGTGATTTATTTAGAATTCAAGTTACACTTGACCAGTATCCCATCTGGTTTGGGCTTAGTGGGACTATCATTTGTTTTTCAACAGAACAATGACCCAACACACCTCCAGGCTGTGTAAGGGCTATTTGACCATTGCTGCATCAGATGACATTGGCCTCCACAATCACCCGACCTCAAAACTGAAGTACAGTTCCCGCTCAGCCCAGTCAAAACTGTTCGCTGCTCTGGCACCCCAATGGTGGAACAAACTCCCTCACGACGCCAGGTCAGCGGAGTCAATCACCACCTTCCGGAGACACCTGAAACCCCACCTCTTTAAGGAATACCTAGGATAGGATAAAGTAATCCTTCTAACCCCCCCCCCTTAAAAGAGTTAGATGCACTATTGTAAAGTGGTTGTTCCACTGGATATCATAAGGTGAATGCACCAATTTGTAAGTCGCTCTGGATAAGAGCGTCTGCTAAATGACTTGTAATGTAATGTAAATGTAAGATGGTTTGGGATGGTCGGACCGCAGAGTGAAGGAAAAGCAGCCAACCAGTGCTCAGCATATGTGGGAACTCCTTCAAGACTGTTGGAAAAGCATTCCAGGTGAAGCTGGTTGAGAGAATGCCAAGAGTGTGCAAAGCTGTCATCAAGGCATTTGTTAAACACTTTTTTTGGTTACCACATGATTCCATGTGTGTTATTTCATAGTTTTGATGTCTTCACTATTATTCTATAATGTAGAAAACATTTGACTGGTACTGTAAGTATTCATACCCCTGAGTCAATACATGTTAGATTTACCTTTGGCAGCGATTACAGCTTTGAGTCTTTCTGTGTAAGTCTAAGGGTTTTGTACACCTGCATTGTACACTATTTGCCCATTTATTCTTTATAAAATTATTCAAGCTCTGTCAAATTGGTTGTTTATCATTGCTAGACAACCATTTTCAAGTCTTGTCATAGATTTTCAAGGCGATTTAAGTCAAACTGTAACTAATCCACTCAGGAACATTCACTGTCATCTTGTTATGCAACTCCTGTGTAAATTTGGCCTTGTTTTAGGTTATTGTCCTGCTGAAAGGTGAATTCATCTCCCAGTATTTGGTGGAAAGCAGACCGAACCAGGTTTTCCTCTAGGATTTTGCCCGTGCTTAGCTCTGTTTAATTTCTTATCCTGAAAAAGTTACAACCATACCCATAAAATGATCCAGCCAGTACTATGCTTGAAAATATGGAGAGTCGTACTAAGTCATGTATTGGATTTGTCCCATACATAACACTTTGTATTCAGGAACAAAAGTTTGTTTTGACACACTTTCTTTTGCAGTGTTACTGTAATCCCTTGTTGCAAACAGGGTGCATGGTTTGGAATATTTTATTCTGTACCAGCTTCTTTTTTTCACTCTGTGAATTAGGCTAGTATTGTGGAGTACCTACAATGATGATGATCCATCATCAAATCAAATCAAAATCAAATCAAATGTATTTATATAGCCCTTCGTACATCAGCTGATATCTCAAAGTGCTGTGCAGAAACCCAGCCTAAACCCCTAACAGCAAGCAATGCAGGTGTAGAAGCACGGTGGCTAGGAAAAACTCCCTAGAAAAGCCAAAACCTAGGAAGAAACCTAGAGAGGAACCAGGCTATGAGGGGTGGCCAGTCCACTTCTGGCTGTGCCGGGTGGAGATTATAACAGAACATG